>NW_012028017.1:10274-33186 GCF_000956235.1 Wasmannia auropunctata
TATATATATATATATATATATTATATTAATGATTATTATTAATTTTACTTACTATTTTTAGGCCGTGGTAGATTCAAAGGTAACAGACCTAGAGGAAGAGGTGGATTTAGGACAAGAGGAGGTCGTGGTTCATGGCGAAAGAATTTTTATTAATTATAAAATTCATTATATTGAAAACAGAACCGAAATTGAAATAACGACATAAGCGTTCATTTGCTTTTTGAACAACAAAGCGCTTTCTAAGAAGTTATCACAAATCTAACCTTTATGACTACATATATAACAGAAATAATTTTGTGATAATTTGAAGACTTTGAAGATTAAATTCCCAGATATATGAGAGAAAAAGAAATCAATAATTTTTGAATTCATTATTACTTGAATGAGACGGGAAGAAAATTTGGAGAATGCAAGATTGCAGAATTATATAAATAGTTTTCTTGTTTAATTCTTATACTATGAATTGCAATAAAATTCAAAAAATATATTTCAGTCATTTAATGTAAAATGGAGAGAATAAAACGTAAACAATACAACATATATGATGAATGGATTGAAACGATCAAGAGAAAATACTTATTGATTAACGGATTCAATTTCATGAAGATGTTGAAACTACATATGAAAGAAAAAAACCGAAGAAAGAAGATATTTTTCGAGGATATGAAACTTGTCAAGATGACATTTGAGAAAATTGAAGAAAATCTGATGAAGATATGTGTGCAAAAATGAAAATGTCACACTGTTACCAAATTGAAACTCAAAATCACGCAATTGAATCACAAGACAACATCGATATACCGACCATGATTACAGAAGCATGATTACGGAAACAAAAACAGTTGATCTCCTTGTCAAAAAAAAACTTCAAGATTGCAAAAATACAATCTCGTGTATCCATTCCTATAACTTAGCTTCCCTTCCTCCCTCCTGTCCCAAACCTTTATATTTATTCATATTTCTTAAATATTTATCTGTTGACAGGATCGAAACGTGCATAACAGAGAGAATTCGAAACCGGCTGTGCTTAAAAGCAGTTTAATCGAAGAAACACCAGATATATTAAATAATTTTCTATTAGTAGGAGAAATATGTATGTATGTACATGGATGCGTGTGTGTACACATAGACTTCACACACACATACACACACACGCGCGCGTTCGCGACATACATATATTTATATACAAATGTATAATTTGAGTATTTTTCAATTTGCATATATATGAAATTTAACAATGTTTATATGTTATATATTTCTCAAAAAATGTTTTTATATTATGAAATTATAACCTTTAAAGTACATATTTTCAACATAAATACGTTAAATTGTAAAAAAAATGATTTCACGATTCTGTGTTTCTTCGATAAATAAGAAAAACAATTGAAGTAGCAACTATTATACTGTTTTTCTTTTGCAGGAAGCACAACGAAAGACTTTGAAATTGGGAGGACTTGACCCCAGCGTATATAAATACTTATACTTTTTTTTCCCATTACAGAATCTTTTCAAAAACGAATGCAGAAGCAGAGGCTACTTGGAGAAACTAATTAATATTTTCCTTCCAGGAAATTCTACTGGATATTATATTATTATCATATATGTATATATCATATGTATATCCTTCATATGATTGCTGTTTGTGAGGTGAGTGTAAAAAAATATTTTTCCATCTTTCCTTTCCCTCTATCCATCATTATCATGTAGAAGGATGTCGTGTTATCTATAAAAACTCGTGTTTCTAATTATGTTTCTAATTATTTCAATAAATAACATTATTTAATATTTTATGGTGTTTTTTTACCCAATAAATGTAAGAAGCATGCGTGCGTAAAGACTAAAGAGAGAGTCATAAAAAAAAATGGTTCAATAAAAACAATTGATTCCAAAACAAACAGGTAAATTTTACGCGCACATGCGCGCGCGCGTGTCTGTATATTTACTTTAATCTATCCTACATTTAAACTTTTATATCGCATTAATCTAAAATAGACATGTATCTATGTCTATATAAGAATCAGTCTAGTATTGATATTAAACGCGCTTAGATGTGTGCACAATCACATGTATACAATCTCAATTTTACTAAAATATACAAGTGATATATCTGAATTATATGTAGAATTCACCAAACTTATGTATTTTATTAATGTATAAAAAATAAAACAAATTTTAAAACAATTAGAATCTTTCTATTTGGAGAATACTATTTTTAGATGAATGATAAAGTGTGTTCTAGACACAACATTACCAGCAGTAGTCTTTCATCTAATGGATTTTTTTTTATCTTGTCATTTTATTAATAATATAAATAATTAATAACAATTAAAAAACATCACATTTTATCATTATTCACTATCATGATTTACATATGCAATTACTTAAGAATATTCATCGACAAATTAATTCGCACACTCGAGATTAGAGAGCGATACTTCAGAACAGTCCATTCGAGGAGAGCATATCGTCTATCACTTTGCACATAATACGATCGCTTGGACTACAAGGATCCTGCGTTTGTTGTTCGAAGCCCAAGTTATCTATAGATTCCATAGCATCTGTGTTTATCGCAAGTTTGGAGTCCAGTTCCGAGGTATCGGGAAGCATCTGTAAGGCATGCTGCAGTATCTCTTGAACCTGGAAAACATCCATTTTAACATTGACTACGTTCGACATTAACTTTAATCGTGAAAATCAACAAAGTACATATAAACATTATGAAGGTTCGAAAATTGAAACATCCAATATAAGAGATATACCTTTTCGAGGTGTTTCTGAAAACGCAGCGCTGTTTCGTGACGTTGCCTACGCTGCAGTTCCATCATAACTCGCAACGTTTCTCTGGCTTGGTGAGGTCGAAATTCATTTAACAGATGATGAATGTGAATGAATAACAGACTAAGATCCTCAACCTGTAAGAATGTCGATTATTCTATCATAAAGTATAACTCCAATTGAATAATTACAAAGTATAACATGTGATGTTAGCATCTTCATACTTATGAGTGTGTTCACGCCAAAATTAATCAAAGCAGCTAGCTTACTCCTACGTCGAGTGGGATAGCAACTCGACCAGCTTGAGCGCTCCCACAAACGAAAATTTCCGTAATCGCAAGACGTAACATAATAATTAGTTAATGAGTGTACAGAACAATTCAACTGATCATAAAATGTTCATAGAGTTATCTCTACGATTGGCTGAATTGCTCTACACTAGGGCTGGTGATTTGCTTCAAAGGCTTCGACATTCGAACTTGGAAGCTTCGACATTACAATCTTCTTTCAAAGCTTCGAAATTTAAAATTAACTTTGAAGTTTCGGAAAACACATTTGTGCAAATGATAAATTTATTTAGAAAATTTACAAATATTGTAAATAAAAAGAATTATCCTCAAAATATATATCCTCAAAATGTACAAAATTATTCCTAAAAAGTTTGAAAGTATAACTTGAAATATTACAAATTAATAATTAAACTTGATACATATGTAAATAAGAAAAGATAATGATCAATAAAACATTTAAGAAAATTTAAAAAATAAATAAATAAATTTATTCTCAAACTTGGAAGCTTCGAAAGCACCTTAAACTTTGAAGGGTTGAAGTTAACTTTGAAGCTTCATTCTTTTGAAGTAAGTAAAAAATAACAGCCCTACTCTATACACACATTCATTGACTTTTTTTACGTGAGGAAACATTAGGAATAGAATAGAGTGGAAAAGATTTTGTTAGAATTTGTTAGATTAGAAGTTGCACTGGTATATGCCAATATATTCTACTTTCGTAATTCTACAAAAGAGATCTCGAAGGGAGATTAAAAAAATGAAGAAAAATTAATATTATCTTTTTCGTTAATAAGTATTATGTGAATCAATAGAATGACAGAAGATCAAAAAGCAGTATTTCTGGTTGTGAATGCTCTCTTATAATAACAGATAACATTCGTGTGCGGGAGTCGCGAACACGACAAACGTTTAAATTACAAAATATTAAATACATAATAAGGCTCGACGTGGAAGCTTCGTTCAAATTTTAGGAATACAGCAGACACGTACTTTCTCCGCGCGTCTTGGGCTATCGGGGCACTGAACGAGCAGGTCTATCAGATCCAGGAAGTTGACGAGCAGCGAGTGATTGAGCTTCTTCAACTCGCGCCGGCGATCGAAATGCTGCGGATACAGTCTCTTGATGCCCTGGGCCTCGAGCGGTCTGATAATCGTGTCGTCGGCGTTGAACACGTTGCCGAACATGGAGTAGTTGTCGTGCATCGGCGGTGGCGGCCGCGGGGCCCGTCCACGCCTGACATTCTCATCCGTGTACAAGCTGATGTACTGGACGGGCGGCAACGGCAGGGAGCTGACCTGTATCGCTTCGGGGGCCGTCATGCTTGGACGTGGACGAACGAATGTTGAGCAGCGAAACGACGATAACTCAGCTGCTCATCGACGATGAGCTCATCGACGACGAAGTCAAGAACCTGTCAAAACGAAAGACAGGTTATGTCGCGCGTTCCTCTTCGAGATCTCGCTTTCCCGCGCGGAGGAAACGGAGTCCACTTTCCTTCCGCATTCACGCGGAATTCGCGGCGTCGCACACTCGCGAGAATCTCCCGCGCGCGGCACGTGTGACTACACGGCGGATAAACGGTCAGCGTGCAAAGCAAAACAACAGGTACGACAGGGCGGTCACGCGGTCTCGATCCGCCATCTTGCTCGACGTCTCGTCACCGGTCTCATTCCTACGCGGATCGAGAAGCGTCCCGGCGCGAGGTTTCCCTCGCAGGACCCGAGAGTTCCCGGTGCTTTGCTCTCCTTCACTATTTCCCCTTCGATATTCACGCGACGCTCGCGTGACTGACGCGTCGCGTCCGTGTCGCGCGCGCGCGCGCATTACGGCAGAGCGAGCCGCCGCCGCCGCCGCCCGCCGCCGCCGCCGCATTGACTAGCGCGGTGCGGCATTTCCTGATATCTCGCGAATTCCCCGACGTCGCCGCGAGACGTCCTCCCGTTTTGACAGATTGGTCCGGTGTGCGCGTACGCGGCGCCCGTTCCACGTGAACTCTTTGTTTGGGCGCCGGCGGTCATGCATCCGACGTGCGCCGCCGCCGGGACGACCGCGGGGTGATAGCCGCACGTTTGTCGCATGGTAAGAGGCGCGGTGCCGTCCGCCGGCGCCGGCGAGACTGCCAAGTGTACGCGATGAGCGCGATCGCCGAGATATCGCCGGAGCCGCCCGCGCGCCGTCGTGCGATAGCCGCTGTGGAATTCGAATTGCCGAAAACGTCGTCGCGATTAACCCGCCCTTGCATCGCCGTCGCCGTCGCCGCCGCCGCCGTCGCGCCTCCGAAAACCGCCTGCGCGCCTCTTCAACCTCGCCTCGCCCCGCCTCCGCCTGGAAACGCGGAATCGGTTCCGCGACGGCGACGACAAAAAAATCGCTCTCACGCGTTTGATCGGCACTCGACGAACACGTGACTCCGCGCGTCGTCGAGTTCGCAACACGCAACGGCGACGGCGACGTTGTTATGGGTGGGTTATGGGACGAGGAAAAAGACCCCGGTGTGCTATATTTAGAAATTTCTTTCGCGTCCTTTACTTATCTCGGGCAGACCGGATAAGCCGGATTGCAGTGAGAGGGAGGGAGGGAGGGAGGGAGGAAGGAAAGGAAAGAGAGAGAGAGAGGGACAGAAAAAGACCTGGAATGTAACTTTTTGTGTCACTCTGTTGAGAAAAGTGTCGAATTAGGATGTTGTGCAACAAGTATCAATTCTAGCCCCTCCCCTCTTCCCCCCTCGTAACCGGGAACGCGCGATGGAGTATCGACGCTCCCTCCGATCGGCCTCCGTTGTCGTGCGGGAGAATGATGGTTTCATTGTTGCTAGGGAGGCCCTCCTGTGATGGCAGGGAAAGATGGGAAGCTAGAGTCAAAAGGTGGAGACGTTATTCGGCAGGGATTCATGATAAAACGTTCCCAGAACAAGAAACGTTTTACCCCGGTCAATTATAAGCAGCGATGGTTCGTGCTGACCAAACACTATCTCATCTACTACGACGGAGATGGTGAGGTGAGTAATTCTGGAGTATAAATAATTTTATTCGAATTGTACCTTTCTACAAATCTACAAAATCAAGATTCAAACTTGATGTGCGTCCGCGAATGGCTTGTTCGTCATTTGCAAACAAGATGTTTATGCGATTCACCAACGACAGCTGATCGAATTTTAGTCGATTTATTTTCAATGATACGTATACCTACATTCTTGCAAAATTTTTATTTTACTAAAAGAAATTGAAAGGAATTGTATTATTATTATAAATAGAAATTTTGTGTGTGTGTGTGTGTGTGTGTGTGTGTGTGTGTGTGTATATGCGTGTGTGTGAGTGTGAGCGTATGCGCGGTGTGTGCGTGTGCGCGCGGTGTGTGCGTGTGCGCGCGGTGTGTGTGTATGTGTGTGTGTGTGTGTGTGTGTGTAAACGAGTAACTAAATCTAGAAATTTTAAATATTGCTATGTTTATGGGTAAGCAATTGTATTTCCATGAAGCATCAGAGAGAGAGAGAGAGAGAGAGAGAGAGAAAGAGATATAAAATAAAAAACTAATTAATATTATTTTTGTGTATGTAAATTTTATGTAAATGTAAAGAGAGAAGCTTTCAAAAGCATATCTCTTTCTCTCTCTAATGTTTTACACACACACACACACACACACACACACACACACACACACACACACACACGCGCGCGCGCGCGCGCGCGCGCGCGCGCCATGCAGCAAACACAGATTATAACTGCAATGTTGCAGTAATATAATATTATAACATTCCAGAGAGCTATATTACAGAGATGTTACAATATTGCTGTAATATTGCTTGTGTTTATTTGTATTTGCTGCATATATAATTTTAAATTCTTAAAAAATAGGATAAAAACCATCCTGTAATTTTGCAATACATAGCTATTAAACCAGTGACATTATAATGATTATGATTGAATTGGGCGACACGATTGTATGTAGCACGCCCGATGTTGTTTTTATCAAACAAGAACATTCGGAAGGGGAGGAGGAAATTGATCTCTTTGTGTCGCGTAGCTCCCTTCAATCTCGCGACGACGGGCAGAGTGGTGACTATCGGCTCGGTAACCGCGTGTGATCGCGACTAGCATCAATAGCTATCTCCGTTGTTAAGCGAGCCGTTAGGTGGACTAGGACGCTTTCGGTAGGGGGGTGGCGGATAACATGCACCGTGATACCGTGTGTGAAATTAGTGGCGCAGGCGCCCCGCGCGAATTTTCCTTCCTACTTCTCGTTCCTCCTCCTCTTCCTCCACCTCCTTCCTTCCGTTCCTTCGTTAGGTTCCTGATGCTGCTCAGTCAGTGGCCGTCGTTCGAGGTCGGTCCCGACGAAGTACGACGAACGTACAACTACGTTGATCTTTCGGTTCCGTTTTGGCGCTCGGTATCCTTCCGCGAGTTGACGATCCCTCGGACGAGTCTATGACGCTTTAATCTCTGGTCTCTTTTTCTCGCTCTCTCTCTCTCTCTCTCTCGAGGACACCCTGGAAGGAGGGTGGCGACACGCGGTCTGGTCCACAGCGTAATTCAACCGTTCTCCCGCGACGAACTCTGATCCTGTTCAATCTGAGTCCTGAGCCGCGGAATTGAGCCAAGCTACAATAGCTATATACCAATCGGGTCTCAGAACTGTGCGACGTCGCGCGTAGACAAAGATCAGCTGTGATCTTGATTCTTTTTTTTTTATCGCTCCGAGAGGGTCGTCTCTGTTCTAGACACTCGCACATTCATCCGTCGTACCGATCTCGAGGACCTTGGCGCAGTGATCCACGTGCGAATCCTTCTCCGTGACATCGATTTCGTCGGGCTCGTCCTGTTCACCGCGTCGCGAAATCTACCGTACAACGTGGAGGTAAAAAGAGTTTCAAAGCCGAGTTTTCGGATACCACCCTCTCTCCTCTGTTCTCTTCTTTCGCTTTTGTTTGATTAGATCGTCTATCGTCATCAAATCGTATCAAATGGAAAATCCATGTTGAACCCTTATGAATTCCGTTGATGTCCCTCGAGTAAAATCGCTTGACGCCGTTCGCGCGTTCACAAATTACTCTACCACGTCTGAAATGTAGCTATATCATATCAATATTCCAAAGGCAAATTCACTGCTATTACATGGTACGAATATATTTTATTGCAATTTGGTCGCTAGAAATCAACATTCATGTGGTAAAACTATATCGTATCTAATTGTAAGTACAATCAGAATGTCCGTTGGCAACGAGCAATCTCGATATCGTTCCAACGCTTGACACATTTTCACATTCAAGATTCCTAATTCTAAAAATAATGTCATTATGTACAATAATTCCGACGCTTGACACATTTTCACATCCAAGATTCCTAATTCTAAAAATAATGTCATTATGTACAATAATTCATATTGTTCATATTGTTCTTGAGACACTGCTTCTCTTAGCTCCGCTCTGAGCTTAGTGAAAGTTGTCGGTAGCGCCCGGTTCCAGAGGTTTGCGATTTGATTTTCAACGAATTGACTGTCAAATATACTAATCAGAAAATCGTTGCTTGTTGCAGCGCCGCAAGGAACGCGGACGGATCGCCGTGGAAAGCGTCCACGTGGTGGAGACGGCCAGCCTCGGAAATGGTAGCACCGGTGGCGGAGGCGGTGCCATCGGCGACGTGGCGGGCGGCGGCGACGCCGTCGGCGGAGGTGGCGGAATACCATCCGGACTGCCTTTCCAGGTGGGATATCGGGAAGCTGGTCAAGAGTACACGCTCTACCTGCTCGCCGCACGCGAGCAGGATCGCGCCGAATGGATACGTGCCATACGCGCTGGTAAGTCTCTTCCTCTTTTTTTTTCTTTTTCCTTTCCTGCTTCTCTTCCTTTTTCTTCTCTTCCTCTTTCCGCGTCTTCCTTTATCCTCTTTTCCTCACATTCTCTGCTACTCATTGTCAGTTGGAGTTCAGATTTAGCGCATACGTCGCGCTTTTAAACGGAGACACTGACAAACGGGTATTCGTATCAACCTCGCGAATGCACGTTATATTCATTTTGATATTTTACGATTAAGATTCAACTAATTTATTAACAATTTTTATCATAAATAGGAAAAGTTTTTTATATTCAAATGAAATTCGTAGATGTGATATGATTTTCAATATCAATTTGCAACAATTATCTCTAAATCTATTGTGATACCATACTGTGATAAAATATGCGTGACTTAAATATTCCCTCTTTTAAAATATGTATATTATAAATTGCAGTAAAATTGTTCATTATAATGAACCGGCTGTATCCATTAGGTCAATATGAAATACCGAAAATAAAATATATAAGGCATTCGATCATGCGCGCAATCTGTCATTTGAAGGCGCAATATATCATTCTTAAGAGCGATTTAGCGAGCGACTGCTCATTTGTAGTGTGCAGCGAAAATTCGGGCTTGAGCGGGCGTTACCACGCGGGTCTGTGGAGCGGAAAACGTTGGTCCTGCTGCCGATTATCGACTCGCTCCGCCGAAGGCTGCGACACTTGCAGCTCTTGGTCCTCGAAGCCAGCTACTAACGCTACGAATTCGTCCTCGACAACTACGTCGGCTTCGACAACATCGTCATCCGTGCCCAGCGGCACCGTTAACAATACCATTTCGACAACCACCGTCACATCCGATCATCGTTCACAATCGACAAACGCCGAGGCGAATAACAATCCGATCGTCCAATCCCAGACTCGCTCGACAATTGGTTCGTACTTTACATTTATGCGCATTTATACGTTTCCGTCCCTTGTCTTCGGCAAAACCGAATTTAATTGGCCACTGCCGAATCGATGCGCGGCCTCTCTCGTTTCGATGTTCAATCCCGCGAGAATTTCCGAGATTAATGTCGTTTAATGATGAATTTGTTAATTACCGAATTAAAAATGGAAAATCTTTTTTTTTTTTACTTGCATCGGACTTTTTTTATGCTGATGTACCAACTCAGTGTTGTTATATACGGTACACTTGTCACACACACAAAACTTGGCACCATGTTTTATGCAGCCAACGAACAAGCTAATTACGTCCCAATGGAATATATAAACAATCGCTGGCGATGTACATGAATGTTCGGGTTATCGCGGAAGAAATATTGCCCGAGCGTATTGAAATAACGCATAAAACGGACCGGGCGGGCGGTCAATGGTGCATGTGAACAGCAATGTGTAATTAACTGATCGTAGCTTTATCTCGTTAAATATTTAGTAACGCGCGTAATAACGAGTCTATCTTGTTTCAAGATCGAATACCTCCGTTTATTGACACGTTATAAACTCATTCTATTTGCGAAATTATCCATATTGTGGATTAAGCAGTGAATTCCCCTATGAAGGAAATATTATTTTTCTCGTAACGCGGTGGTGCTATAAGTACGCAGGGACGATAGAAATGAATTGTTTCCCAACTGATTTTCTTACAGAAAAAAAATTACTGTTGCTACAACATAATTTAATTGTGATAATTTTCATCCATCAATACAAAAGGGTTATAGGAACTAAAATACTTTGAAAATGACTTATATAATTAATTGAACTCTCAGTCTCAATGTTGTACCGTGCACCTATATTCTATATATCTATATTCTATATATCTCTCAATCATACTATTTGTTGTGCAGACCACATTAGAAAGATAATAATACTTCGATTGAGGCAACCACATATATGAAGATATTTTAACTAAATATTACTTATCATAAGAACTACGTTTGCGAGAACCGTATAAATTTCAATATAATATCAATATAATTTAAATTTACATATATTTTTAACTTGAAGAAATATATTTCTTTTTTAAACGTAGAAACTATTGTTGCAACATCCATAACAATTTTTTCCGTGCTGAGTACGGATTTCTTATAATCTTACAACTTCTCTTGACCTGGGAAAGCTCATGCATTTCCAAAGACGGAATGCTTAAAGTACATATCCAAGAGCAGGGGGCAATATCCAGTGCAGCGCGAATTTTTCTATTGCTTTCACGAAACTTATATTTTTAACGAAAGAAGATAAGGGACTATATTTAGCAATAATAAAAGACTAGGCCAAAATGAGCACACACAATGTTTATATATACATATATATTAAAGAAGCATATACGTACATAGATTTAAAATTTTAAAAATAGCAGATACTCATATTTCGCAAATATATTGAACGTTTCGAACTATATAGAGTTTTCTTCATCAAAAATTAAAAAAGAAAAAGAGAAACTGTATTTAGAATAATGTCGTCGAATAAGATCTGAGTGATTCCGTTTCAAAAATAAGCACGATTGGTAAGTTACATGTTAACGTGTCTACCGAGATGGGGATGTACACTCGTGTACGTGTGCGCGTTTTCGCTTTTGAAAGCCTTTGTCGTCAATCTTTCTTCGCGAGGACGAGACGAAAAACAATGAAACGGAGCTTTGCTGTAAACAAAACGGTATCCGTCGTGATGTAGGAGCCTCTCTGGCATCTGTCGCGAAAACTTTTCCCTTAGACAGCGGAAGCATGACATTTTTCTGTACCGTTGAAACATCCTGACTTTTCGAACTCGGCGAATCCGAAACTTCGAAATCGTATCGCCGTAAAATCGTCTCTCGGTCAAGTGTCATTCTTTCTCAATAACCCCAGAGCGAGCGTTCCAATTCCTTTATCGCTCCGGGCAAGACAGCTCCCCTCCGATTTCGCCCAATAATGCTCCCGATATCGCGTGTCGGTAATTGAAATTTCGCATCGTCGCGATTTCACGTAATGAACGCATTTCCATTTGACGGAAAATGGAATTTGAGAACGGGAAAAAGAAATCTCTTTCCGAACTCTTTCCCGACGTGGATTAATCTGATTGTAAAGCTCATTACTTGGATCAAGGGCAAATGCGAGCTTGAGGAAATAGAGTTGTCGCCGATGAGATATATGACGCTCACAGAGAGAGAGAGAGAGAGAGAGAGAGACGGCCGAAAGATATATTAGAGCACAGTTCTCGTTTCATACTTTGCGTAATTCTTATTCGCGAATATGACATTCTACCCAGGGGCAAGTGACGCAGATGACAGTTTTTACGAGGAAAACTTATTATTAGATAGCCTTTTATTAAAAATCGATACGTGCCATTGAGCGATCGCGTAAAATAGGTGCCCACATATCTCTCCGCCTTACGGCCCGTATAATCCACGAATATTAACGGTGTTTTAAATTTAAGTCATTAAAACGGTTCTGTCGTCTCCCGAATGTATGATATTTTTGACAGCATCTTCTTTCCATAGAGGGTTTATCTTTCTCGAGTGTGCCGACTCCATCATTCATTCACGTTAAAGTTTCGAGCGAACCACGGCGAGGAACTTGCGATCGTCTTCGAACCACCGTCGACCTACTTAACGGCAAATTGAATTTTAGATATTTTAATTGCAAATTCGTAATATTGAAATGCGCTTAATACTTTCAGGGCACCGCACACCGCGCCTGTGCATCGTACGCGTATATCGAAAAATATATAAATTTAATCCCGATTCAGTCAAATTTATTTCCGCGACGCGCCGCGGAGCATCAGGCGAATTAATCCAATTAATTAATTTTGCTAAACAAGCATTTTCACGCGCGTACGCTTCTCGCCAGTCGTTTCGTCGCTCGTCGTATTTATTTATTTATTTTATTTTATTTTTCATCTTTCCCGGTAGAATTCTGCTGAACTTAATGGTGTTACGTAACGACCACTATCCAGTTAACAATTATTCCAACTTCGGCCGGGGGAGTAGTAATCGCTCAGGGCGTTTTCTCGATAAATTGCCTGAAATAAAGTTTCACCCCCTGCAGTGTTGTATAATATACTCCGCTTAAATTGTGATCATTTCGTCCACTTGGCGAACGGACGATTCGCCGAGAAGGATCCTCGCGACTACATCCAAGTCTATATCCAGTCATTCGCGATGTACTTAGCACCGCCCGGCGCCCGGCCTCCGCGTTGTTTCCACGCCGGATAGGCCTTGCATTTATGCATGCAATATTCGATATCCTTGGCGCTTCTCTGACGTGACGGGCTCAACTTCCACGTCTTAATTTATACTACTCGAAATTCCCGCATAGGACAAGATGCGGCAGCGTACCGTTGTCGAAAATTTCATGAATCTGGAGCCGAACGATCTTGGTTGCATATAATAACGCGCACGTTACGTACGAGATTTCAAAGCTGCATCGAGAGATTTTAACAAGTGGATTTGAATAGCCACGGACTCAACGTCTCTGCACTTTACCCTACACTCGTTATTTCTTTATTCCTGTGACAGGCATCTCAGGTCTCTCGCGCTTCCCTCTTTCGATATCCCGTCTCGTTTTGTATAGCCCGTTACAGCGCGCGCGGGCTTCATCTTTCATCCTTCGGATCCTGCCGCTTTAATTTGCTCGCCGCGATATCAGACGTGACGCGACTCCATTATATGAAGTCGAGTAGGTCGAGCACGCAATTAACAAGTTTGCTTGAGAACGGTGCGCGACGAGGTGCGCGCTACAGTTAGCAAATGAATGCAGCCGAGAGCTAAATCTTAACTACCTCTGACGTTGCAATACGCGGGAGTGCGCATCATGAAATGCAGCCGGCCTTTCTTTTCACGAGAGCATCCTTGACTCATCGTTGAATGTACATCGTGCGAACCGCGTGGTAAGCCGTCTCCCGTTTCTTTTCTTCTATCTTTTCTATGTTTGCCGGGATTTTCTTTAGCTGAGGCGAAAGGTCTCGCAGACCGCGTCTCATATTCGAAACATTCCGAGTCGTCGACTGCTGCTAATAGTGCTAATTGAATCCTTGATCGACTATGGCGATCGAGTCGACTCCTATTCTCGAAATTGATTGTTATGTCAAAGTGAGGCTTTTTAGCGAAGGGTCAACTACTATGGGAATCAGTGTATATTTTTTAAGGAATATATTGCCAGTATTGCGGCAATACAATACTAGCAATACGCTATCAATACATAGCAATATACCTCGAGCATTACCTAGCAATCCATTTGCACTTGGCAATATTGTGCAATAGGCAGTACATGAGATAATAGATAGCAATATTGACAATACGAAAGCAATACAATAGCAATACTAGCAATAAAATGTGTTGTATTGCCATAATTGACAATCACTGTACATTTTTTTAGTAGTGATTGACCCCTCGCTTTTTAGTGAACGTCGTTTCCGTTTCGCGTCTTTCCGAGCGATCGCTTCTCAACAATCGGTTATCGGGGAATAACATATATCGAAGAAGGCCATTGAACAATTTGCATGCTGGAGCGTACCATGAAATGAAAACCAGACGAGTGGAGCGCAACGTAAGAATATGCCGGAGCACACGGAGCGGATAATCAATAAATAGCGAGAAAGATTTGATTAAATAACCGATAGAGCGCAACCGGTTCGAAATCCCCCGAAGTTACACTTTGATTGAGGAATGAATTGGCGGGAGTGAGAGGAAAGGAAGAAAAAATGAGAATGTAGACGGAACAGCGTGGCGCGCGGCGACGGCCGAGCTAAAGGTTGCTCGCGAGAAAGTCCCGAAGGTACCTCCTAAGCGTTCAGTCGATGTAATTGCGTGCACCGCGCAGGTACAACCGCGTCTTTCTCTTTTTTTCGCTGTAATCCCGCTTTCCTCAGGGAACTGTCAACTCTCCGTGACTTTGAATGAATTTGCGAGAAGGGTCGCCTCCGGTGTGTCGCTTGCGGAAGGAATCGCGGCACGATTCCCTAGTTTGCCTCTAGGAGAGATGCAAGGTGAATGTCGTCGAACAGAATTCCCGCGCGAGTGAATGGGAAGACGCATCACGATGAGTGATTCGACGATAGTAAGTGCCAATTAAATCAAGCGGGTTCTTTTAAACGGAAGGATCTCTATCCGTGCGCATTATCGAGATGGATAACTTCGGACTCTGGTCTCTTACGCTATTATACGTGAGTGAGTGCCGCGAAAGATGTTTTTTACGTGTCCACGGTGTTGCGAGGCGTATCCGCATTTACAAGGTGTATATGTATGTCTACAATTGTCTCTCCGATTCAGAGAGAGGATTTGTGAAAGCTCCTCGCTGAAAGCTACCGCATTTTCTTTCTTTCGATAGAAGAAGTAACAAATAGGCAAAAGTTTCAAAACGATTTCGATAACTCTTTCGGCCTTAATTGCAATCCAGGTCAGTTCCGACATCGTCCCGCTGCAAGTTTGACTACAAACTCTGTTCCATTATTGTTGCTTCTATATATACGCGAGAGCCATATATATATATTATTTATATATATATTATATATATATATATATATATATATTATATATACACAGGGTGTCTCAGCTCTATCACTAATAGCTGACTCTTGAAATTATTTAGAGACGAAAATTGTAATACCAAAATGTGAGACTACAATAGTTTTCAAATGAAAAGCGTATAAAAATGGTCAATCGGATTGTTCAAAATTATTCAATAATTTTAGGGTTTATTTCATAATGAAGTTGCCCTTAGATCGATATTAATGTTTAAATATTATTATTTTGCGTCCATTTTTGTTAATTTATATTTTCGTAACTTTTTTTATTTATTTAATTAATATTGATTATGCGTGCTATATAATTAAAATTGTAACCTCAATATTTTGGTATTAAAATTTTCGTTTAAATGACTTCAAAAATCTGTCATTAGCAAGTAAAGGTGTGATACGTCTAAAACACCCTGTACCTATATATAACGGCAGACGGAAGTTAAGTTAGTCAAAGAACATAACTGATTTTGATTACAACACAGATAGTCAATCTCTCACGAGACCGCCTCGCGACAACATCTCCTCATTACGTTAAGCGCGGGCTGTGTGATATATGGAGCAATCCCGAAGGTCCTTGCCAATTTTATTCGCGTTTCGCAAATAGGATTATAACACGTTTTAATATGGAGAGAGACAGTCCTTAACTGCCACTTCGATATACCGGTTTCGACTCGTCGTAAAAAATGCCTCTTAGCTGCGACCCCTCTCACTGTTAAGGTGCGTTTAGTCAGCGATGCGTGCCACACTATTACCGCAGACTTAGATTACTTTCCTACGCACCGCCTCTTACATCACTTTCCTGGATCATTTCTTCTTCTTCTTTTTCACTCTTTAATTACTTTTTAAAAATTTTATTGGATCGAGATATAATACGCGACGGCAGAGGCAGAATTTGCCTCCACTGCGGCCAATTACTGTCTTTTTTGCACTGTTAAATCTCTAGAACATTATTGTTATTATTATTATTATTGTTATTATTATTATTATTATTAATTATCAGAAATCTGACGAGAAATGTGATATTAATGAGACAGGAGCGCGATATTATTAATTCGTTAAAAAACGATTAGATATACAATTGTACAAATGTCTATGCTGATCAGGATATTGATGACTACTGATCGCTCCATATAGGTATGTGCACAAGAAGAACGATTTTACTTGAAGTAAAAATTTAGCTAGATGCACATCTGAAAATAATTTTGTTGAACCATATTCAAAATAATTAAATAGAAACCTAACAAGTATAACGAGCAGTGCTAAAAATTTTGACGTTCTAGTAATCAGTTTGAGCATTTTAAATAATTATTTTGACAATATTTTGACAATAAAATTATTTTTTATGTAATTAAATTTTTAGATAATTTAGCAAAACCATTCTTTCCATGTGATACCTTGCATTGCAGTGACCTATATCCTTCTTTACTTTTCTTTTTTAGATACTAACTATTCATTTTCTAGGTGAATTTATCAAAAGAGAAAATTTTTAAGAGAGAATAGAGATAGAATTTTGAAAATATATTGCATATTAAAAAAATATCTTCTATTATAATAATCTTATATTATGAACCAGAGATACAATTCGATTATATCGACTTTTTGGTTTAATTTCATATATTTTAAATTATCTTACTGGTGAATGTTGTACGTTTATTATTTGTACAACGTTCCGGGCTCGTTAGCTTTATATATAATTTTATATATTTACATCATAATTTAAACAAATAAAATATTCGTAATTTAAATAAAACGAAAGGACACTGATTTTAATTCTCTCTCAGTAATTTTGCAATAATTCGACAACATTTATGTCGTATTATTAAATTTTTTTTTAATGCGCTATGTTGACGTGTAATATGTTTATATGTTATTATGTTATTTCACATGAAGATGATTAAGCATTTAATTTAATCTTCGTTCATGACCCGACTAGATTACCTTATCGAATGAGCGTAAAAACTATACATTGTTCATTTGCTGTGGCGTTGCTTCTCACGAAACTGTTTTATAAGCAACATCTAAGAGTGTTTAAGTATTTCCTAATTGTTCTCATTTTTTAAAGTGAAATTCAAAAATATGATGTATACGCTCAAAATGACGCAGGAATTCTAACAGAGCGAGAAGAATTTGTGTTGCCGATTTGCTAAGTCCAAATAAGCAAAATAATATAGGTAATTTAATCCAAGAGCAATAATACTAGTTGCAGATAAAGAAGGGTGTTACAAAAAGGCCGATTTTTGGCTAGCTCGCGGAAAGTAAAATTGACATCGTTTCTTATAGTTTTTGAAACGAGAAATCCAATGGTGCTAGTGAAAATTACGTCACATGTCGGAAACACATCGAAAATTAAGTTTAAAGTCGGAAAAATGGGTGGCGTCGCAGTCATTCGCGAGACAAGTCGCTACACTGCATGTATCAATGATATGCAGTGTGTAAATTATGTTTCGTCATTACAAGTGAAGAAATTGTTATAAAATTGCTATATTTAATAGCGAAAATATCGGGCACAACGGAAAGTGCGCCTGCATGAACATGTCGATCGTCGCGACTTTCCCCGCTCGGTGGATCGTCGTGCGTCTTCCGAGTGAGCCATGCATTTTTCCCACTTTGAACACAATTTCCAATATGTTCCCGACATGTGACGTAATTTTCACTAGCACCATTGGATTCCTCGTTTCAAAAACTATAAGAAACGATATCAATTTTACTTTCCACGAGCGAGCCAAAAATCGGCCTTTTCGTAACACCCTTCTTTCTGGTAACATATTTCCTTCACAAATACAAGACGTACAAAGTCTTTCAGGGTGTCTATTACCTGAAAAAATTTGGAATTTTTAGGAAATTTTTTTCCTTTTTATCCTTGAAAATCAGGAATTTTTCTGGAATTTTATAGACGTCTCAAGGAAATTTTTGAATTTTTAAGCTTAAATTTTATCTCTCCGAAAACATTAAAAAAAATTTTTTTATAATACAAAATGTCGACAATAAATTAGCAATAATGAATAAGTATGGCATATACATTCGCGTATTTTCATGTACATTCTCATGTGTCTCGCGAATTTTTATAAAAAATATATTTAGGATAACAACAGAAGACAACAGAAAAAGAGAACAGCTCATTGATACTATATTGTAGTGGACCTTTCCTATATAATAAGAGGGCAAGTCAATAAGTTTTTAGAAAAACATAGTAAAACAAATTTTTTTTATTCATTCATTTTTATTTCTCAACATAGTCTTTCAGCTCGATACTCTTGATCGAACAATTCTCAAACTTTTTCAAGCCGTCCGAATAATATGATTTGTCTAACCCTTCAAAATAAGCCTCTGTTTCGGCGATGAGCTGCTCTCTGGTGGTGAATCTCTTTCCTCCAAACCATTTCTTCAGGTTTAGAAACAGGAAATAGTCGCAGCGGGTTAAATCTGGGCGAATATGCTGGATAAGGAAGCAATTCGTAGCGGAATTCATTGAATTTGGCTATCGGTGCCGGGCACGTGTAAACCTATGCATTGTCTTAATGGAAGAGCACTTTCTTCTTCGCCAAATGGGACGTTTTTTTTTTAAATGTTGAAACGGTCTAATAAGGCTGCGTAGTAATCGCCATTGATCGTTTGCTTCGACGGAAGGTAATCGAATCATACCCAATCGTATGCATCCCAAAAAACTGTGACCATCATCTTTTCTGCTGACTTCACGGTCTTTGCCTTCTTCGGAACTTGGTTCACCCGGTGAAGTCCATTGTTTTGACTGTTCCTTCGTCTTGGGTGTGAAGTAATGGATCCATGTTTTGTCCACAGTAATGAATCGACGCAGAAATTCATCTGGATTATGTTGAAACATCTCCAAATATTGTTTTAAAATCGTCACACGGTCGCGCTTGGTCCACAGTGAGCAAACGCGGCACCCATCTTGCCGATAGCTTTTTTATACCCAATTGTTCATGCAAAATTGAAATCACTGTGCCATGTGATATGCCTGTGGCTTCAACAAGCTCGCGCACTTTCACTCGATCAGTCAAAACAATATCGTGGACTTTATCGATGATTTCTGGCACAGCAGCCTCAATTGGATGTCCCAAACGAGGTGCATTACATGTGGATGTACGACCACGTTTAAATTCATTCACCCAATTGTATACAGTCGCAAGCGCTGATGCAGATATGCTATGAACATTATCCAACTTGGCTTTGATTTCTGTCGGCGTTAAACCTTTCATATGTAGATATTTGATCACTGCACGAAACTCGCTTTTTTCCATTTTGCAAAAAATGCAAAGGTTGTTTGCTTTAATTATCTACAGAAATGAAACCATGCAATGAATTCCGCTCAAAATTTGACAGTAATCAGCTGAAAGATGCTACTTGTCAAAAAGTAATGTGACATGACACTGCGAGCACTCTCTAACAGATTTTCTAAGAACTTCTTGACTTGCCCTCGTATCTTAGATTTCCAATTGTTAGAAAATGATATGTCTCGTATAATCTTTGCTTTCTATAAATTTTCAATATAATATATATACTTTGCTTGCGTTGCTTACTCCGATTTAATGCAATAAAGTTGGATTAAAATATTCCCTTATCTTATCCCTGGAATTTTGAATAAAAATACATGAAAAATCCTGGAATTTTCAGGGAATTTCTTTAAAAGATTTCAGTAAACTTTTTATAATCCTTATATTTCAATATCTTCATTATTTCTTTTAATTTCGCAATCGTTTTGTCTTTTGATTTAAATTGTAACATCAAATTTTTTTGAAAGATACGAAATGAAACTTCAAATATGTGACATTCGTGGATTTCCCGTGACTTATTTGCTAGAGATTTATTTACTTTTTTTAGACATGTTGTGTTATGTTGATAAATAAGTAGGAGAGACCGGAGACAAAAGTAACAGGGTGCAGTTGTAACATCGTGAATATTTTTAAAACTATAATATAGGTATATGTATGTGGCGGTGAGGCAAAAATCATTAGACAGACCGACATTGGTTTGTTAGTTCCTTATCGGTCCACACGAAACGTGCACGTGTGCAGGAGCAAAAAATACTTTCTTTATTCGTCATGTAAATGTTATTACATGCACAAAATCTAAAATATTTTTTTTTTTATGGTGAGGTTGTAACATATTATCTAAAAAGGTTTTAGTGATCATTTATGTTGATGATTTGCATATTTTAATTGATTTTCATCTATATATATTTATATGGATTATTCCACATGAAGCGGCTCAGTCATCTCAGAAATTTTTTTAATTTTGCACATAGATAGTACTTTCGGAGATAGAATTTTGTGCCAAAGGATTTTTTTATTGCAAAATTAATTAAGATATAAACAATTAAAAATTAGACTATTTTATTCTTCAAAAATTCAAAACTCTGTTACTAATAATGATAGCTAACTTTTTGTTTTAAATACGCTAAAAATGTTCTAATTTACGGGGAAAAAATGAAGATTCCAAAAAAGTTTTGTTTTCTATTGTTTATTTAACAATAAACTTTTTAACAAATTTTTTAACAATCGGGGAGAGAGTCGAAAAATCTGAAAAAATATTTTTTATACTGTTTTTCAGTTTTCCTACATCTTAGAAAAAAAACTCAAGAACGTGTTTTGCCTCGCTTTGGAGAAAAAAATTTTTTCAGTTCTCGATGTGGAGAAAATCTTTCGACTCTCAGCGTGCGACTCTTATAAAACAGACGAACTTACAAAATACCCCCACCATACTGCTAGTATATTGTTCGCAGCCGCTATTTTATATTTATTGGAAAGTCAATATTTTACAAAATCGACTTTTTAATATTTAACTCTCTAAACAATTTTTGTCATTTATTTCGACGATTTCGACTTCTCGCTTGCGTTATAATTATTATTGCATTATAATTATATTATAATACAACAAAATACTTGATAATAACTATAACGCAACATTAAGTACTTACTGTACAGCAGACTGTAATAAAAAAAACGCAAGCGAGAAGTCGAAATCGTCGAAATAAATGATAAAATTATTTAGAGAGTTAAATATTAAAAAGTCGATTTTATAAATTATTGACTTTCCAGTCAATACAAAACAGCGACCGCAAACCATATACTAGCAGTATGGTGGGGGTATTTTGTAAGTTGGCTGTTTTGTAAGAGTCACACGCTGAGAGTCGAAAAATTTTCTCCACGAGAACTAAAAAAATGTTTTTCTCGAAGACGAGGCAAAACACGTTCTTGAGTTTTTTTTATGTAGGAAAACTGAAAGTATATAAAAATATTTTTTCAGATTTTTCGACTTTCTCCCCGATTGTTAAAAAATTTGTTAAAAAGTTTATTATTAAATAAACAATGGAAAACAAAACCTTTTTAGAATCTTCATTTTTCCCCGTAAACTAGAACATTTTTAGCGTCTTAAAAAAAAAAGTTAGCTGGCATTATTAGTAACCGAGTTATGAATTTTTAAAGAATAAAGTAGTCTAATTTTTAATTTTTTATATCTCGATTAATTTTGCAATAAAAAAAATCCTTTGACACAAAATTCTATCTCCCAAAGTACTATCTAGGTGCAAAATTAAAAAAATTTCTGAGAAATGACTGATCCGCTTTACGTGAAATTGCCCATATTTATTTTGAAACTTTACTTCGATTTATAAAATATTATTGGGAGACAATTGTAACATCGACGCCTGGAGACGGTTGTAACGTTATAATTGTCTCCGGATTTGCTTGGTTTTATTTAAGTGTTTTTTTTTCACAATATTATTTGAACTTATTAGAAAGAAAAAGGGTTTTTTCCGGTTTTATATAGATTTTGTCTTTTCTATTTTATTATAGGTAATTTTATTAAATATATATTATATATATCCGTATAACATTGACATATATGATTATAAATAATTGTATTGCATAAAATTTAATAAATAGCTAAGTATTTAGATACCTATAAATAATATAATACAATCGTCCCCCTTTACTGTTACAACTGTCCCTGGGGCTGGGGACAGTTGTAACAGTATTCCTCATAGTGTTTAAACAGTAATAACTTTTTTCCTAGTTACATTATAAGATTGAGTACAAGAAAATTTTGTACTTAAATAAATTCTACATCTAAAGATATAGATTTTTTAAGCGTAAATATTATAATTTAATTGTTATAAGACTTTAAATTCAAAATGTTACTTTTGTCCCCGGTCTCCCCTATGCGATTTTTAAACTAAGAGACGGGACGTTTTTTTATGTATTTTGAAGAATAATGACTTTATTTATTCTTTTGTCAAGAGGAGACAAACAAGAAACTCGTGACTATAACGGGCACATCAACTATACAACGTGGGCAACAACAAATATTTTACATATACGACACTCAGTTCTTCAAGAAATTATTATAAGATGAGAAGGATGACTCTTTTGTCATATCTAATTGTATAGCGTCTATTAAGCTAGCACAGCCATTACAGCACAATTAAAATAGTACACACAGATTTCATCCTTATAAACTCACATAGAACAAGGCTCGCCAGACTTTGATTCACGAAGGAAGTAAAGAAAATACTTTATGATACTACACTACACTACACACACGCACGCACGCACGCACGCA
>NW_012028018.1:0-398 GCF_000956235.1 Wasmannia auropunctata
AGATGTGTATAAGAGACAGCTTTAAGAATTTTACTAAAAATAATCTTTTAGCAGAGTAGCAAATCGAGTAATTAAAATTGTAAATATTTTCTCATTTTAAGCATAAAAAAATAATAAGTAATCATTATATATAAATTGAGTATTGCGTAGAATAATAATGATGTTGAAATCTTGTGGCGTTTAAGTAGAGCCATTTATAAGATCCCACACGGAACAAAATATATAATAGATATCTACTAGATATCCACATATCTGTACAATATCCATATCTACTATAAATAACTAATAGATATCTAATAATTATCCTTATATCCATGTTTACCAAATAGCTACCAAAAATATCTATTAGATATTATTATGTTATATGTTATCTACATATCCGTGTCAACTAAATATTT
>NW_012028018.1:12593-13218 GCF_000956235.1 Wasmannia auropunctata
CATATTAACACTTTTGTTATTTAAAAAAAATTGTAATTTTTTGTAATTTACTTTTCATTACTTACAGAAACATTACAACATATTATCAATATTTATNTAAAAACACACAAAAACACACATACTTTTATGCAACACGTGTATGATGCACAGATTCCTTATATAATTAATTATAATAATCACAATTTGTTAAACATGTGTACGTATACGTGCGCGTAAATTAATTAACGTTTGCATCATACACGCGAATGAGAATCTTAGCAGCTTAAATAGCTGGGCCCCTTCACCACGGCAAGGTGATTCTCTTGAAGGGGAAAAATGGGAAACAGCAAAATTTTTAACGTAGAACGCATGTTAAAAAGAATTCAAAATTCTTTTAAACCAAAAATTCAAAATAATGTTGATAATTTTAAATTTAATAAGCATGTCGTAAAGATCGCAATCACAATTGAAATAATTGCATAAATCTAAGACTAGCAGATCTCATCACAGGGAAATTTACATAGTAAATTTCCTGTTGAAATAACTGATAATATCAGTTATTTTTCTTGTCTTTCTTCTGCTTTCAAAAGCGTCTTATATGTATATATTAGAACATCTTATTATGTAATTTAAGTGATTATTAAAA
>NW_012028019.1:0-392 GCF_000956235.1 Wasmannia auropunctata
TGCCAGCCCGCTCAGAGATGTGTATAAGAGACAGCTTATAGTGTCCACAAATGTATATCCTATGGACAGCTTGTAAGGCTCATGGATTCCCGACCAGAAATGGACATAAAACGGATGTCCATAGGATATCCTGTGCTGTCTGGGTAACAATGATATGTGAGATCTGTCTATGCAGTAATTGTTAATTAGGATTTAGAAATCGGTCTAAACTATGGCAATTGTTTAAAATCCATTATTTAACAATCGAGCGAAGATATCGATAATCCACTTGTTTGGTAATTGTTATTTAACATTAATAAATCGAAGGGAAAAAGTTATAAGTTTCTCTCGCTATTCATTTGTTTATAATGCAATATCTAACAAATTAATGACGATATCTGGAATCTGTATAA
>NW_012028019.1:11848-13164 GCF_000956235.1 Wasmannia auropunctata
TCATGCCTTTTTCTACGTATATTCTTCATTTCTTAAATGCTCTAATAAGCCTTTATAATATTCAGAGTTTACTTTAAACGTTTTAAATCAATTCAAGACACCGAAGCAGCCACGACAATGCAATAAAAGCACTTATGAAAAAGGACTTCCAGTACTGCTTTAGCAAGTGGCAAGAATGATTGGGATAAGTGTATTAGAAGCGAGGAAAAGTATTTTTAAGGGGAAAAATTATCATTTGCCTTTTAATGTAATAGGTTTTTTTTTATTTCAACATTTATCGAATTTTTTGAACACACCTCGGATGTATGGCTTGGAATGAGTGAACATGAATTTTTCTTTTTAGAAGTACTTTTTGGATCATAATATTATGTCATTATTTTATTATCATAACGAGTATAACGTCAACTATTTTGTAACCTTAATCCTTCTGTCAATGCATGAATATCCGAGTATCCATTTTAAATTAAAATTTTTTATATTTTTGTGCGAATTCCATTATGTATATGTGACGCGTTAGATTCCCATTTTTCCCGAACAACAAAGAACAATTAATTTTGCATTTCAACTTTTTATTTTTATATTTTTAATGAGAAACTTATGAAGTTACGTATGACACTCTTCAATGTTCTGGATATTCAAATACATATTACTATTAATTTTTGCAAATATAAATAATAAGAGCAATATATAAAGGTTTTTTATTTTAAACAAATAAAATCCATTTTGACAAAGTGTGTGTGCGCGCGCGCGTACGCGCGCGCGCACACACACACACACACGCATGCACGCACTGCTTTCTTTAATATTTCAAGCTTACTGTAGAAATACACAACATCAGGAATCTAATTTTAGCTATCTGAGTATTTACTATTAAGAAATCAATAGGACCTAATAATAACAATTCTAAATATTTTTCTCTTTTTTAAATTTTATTTAAAATATTAAAAATAATTCTAGTAAAGAACAATATGTAAATATTTTGGCTAATATTAATGCTTGAAAAAATTTTTTATGACTTTCGTGTATGGTACTGCAAACTGTGCTGTAATAATTTCTCCATATATTGATAATATTTTTTTCTAAATATTATAAATTAATAAAAAACAGCATGAAAACACTTAATTAGTGATATGCAAGACTATCAGCAAAAGAGATATGCTTTCATGTCAGTTGTTTATTGAATATTGACAATACGCATATCGGATATTAAACATATTAAAACTTAACTTGCTCTTTCGGTATAAAATAGCAGTAAGATTTTTATTGTTTGGAGATTCTTTAAAAAGAAAAGTATATATATATATACATATATATAT
>NW_012028019.1:13823-16486 GCF_000956235.1 Wasmannia auropunctata
GAGAGAGAGAGGGAGGGGGGTGGGCCAAAATTTTCCAAGCAACTGTTGTACAGAAATTTTTGCAAGGCTATTTTCTGAATTACACTAGGCGTCATAAATGCCTTCCCGAGGTAACTAGGCGCAACAATAGATACGTATCTGATACGTATACATTTATGACGCCTAATAGTGTACACAATAGTCGGGTACCCAGTGTAGTGATGAGAAGGTAAAATATTATGCATTAACAGAAAGATTAAATTATCATTTTTGCATCTTGAAAATGTCATCCTGAGAATGTCAGTTAATGGTCAATGACCAAAATGACAAAATTTAATGTCAAAGTAACATGTGCTTGTTATCTTGATTATTCTTTAATGCTAATCTGAATTTTATTTTCGAGAATATACATATATACGTTTTATATCATTTATAATCTATTTTCGCTCTTATAGCAAATCTTCACGTATCCAACCATTAGCTCGATGTCTGGAGTAATTTCACCGACTAATTTGTCTCTATTCTCGTCTCCTGTCTCGGTAACGAGACCGGTAGCCACTCAAAGGTCTGTCTCTAATGTCCCACCGCGTTGGAATACCGCGCCATTTATCAATTTGGAAGACGATTATAACATGATTGCACCGATCATCGCTGGAACAAACAGTGAGCCACCAGCTACTATGGAGGAAGGTAAAGCTATATTTTATCAGCATTGAATAGTAATATATTTTTCTTTTTTTGTTTAAATTAAGAATATATTACAATTAAATAGACAAACGCATTTAACGAATCAAGATTGGATCTTGTTAGTGTCTAATAATATTTCTATGTAAATTTTTAAATATATTTTTCAGTTATTTAAACCGTGTTAATTACTATCGGATTTGCATTGCAATTATTAGGTATAAACTAAAGCTGAAATAATAATTAAAAATTAAATTAATCTTTAATTTAATAATAATGATGCTAAACATTTTAAAACATTGTAAAGAACTTATTGCTAAAAATATTACCTCAACCAGAGTTCGAATCTGGTAACTTCGCAGTATTTTAAGATGCAATATTAGTGCACATTATTATTAAATTAATAAGATTAATTTAATTATTAATTTAATTATTAAATTAATAAGATTAATTTAATTTGTGATCTTATACTGTACTATTACAGCTTTAATTTGTGATTGCGTTGTCCGACAGTAATCGACGCGCAGTTTAAATAACTAATAAATGTATTTAGAATTTAGAAATATTATTACGCATCAAGAACTAGCCTTAATTAAAGACATTTCTTTATTTAATTGTTGTGGTATTCAGTTAGAGTTTAATTAAATTATTCTAATTTAACTTATTGTAAAAATATATTGTTTCAGAACGGTATTTTCATCCCGTACATACAAGTGGCGTAGCAGATAAAAATGGCAGTGGTAATTTAATAGGCAACGAACTTGGAGTAAACACAGATCCTACATCGCATCATCATCAACAGCAACAACTTCCACAGCAGCAGCAGCAACAGCAGCAGCAACAGCAACAACAAATACAGCAACAGCAATCATCTTCACAACAGCAGCAGCAGCAGCAGCAGCAAGTAATGGCAGATAAACCCAGCGGGCCTAAGTCTCCTCCGTGACAGTGGAGTCTGAGAACGGAAAGTTTCGAAAGACTCACGAATTCGCCGTGTTTGTCAGGATCGATATTTAGCATTGCGTATAATAATTATGCCGAAGTCACGGCTGAAGCCGAGTTCGAGAGTAATTGTCAGGAAATTATGCCTCGTATTCAATTACGTGATTTAAACTTACGAAGAATAGAATGTTTAAGAGTTCGATCTTAATATATATGTTTTAAAGTAACAGAATAAGAATGCTTTTCAAGGAATGCAATTGAATAAAGAGGTCCGTTGATTCATATTTATCAGGATAGATTAGTATTATACAAAGTTTCATATTGTGACAACCTAACCAAGTATTCAATAATAGTATAGTTTATCGTGCGATAGAATTTGCGACGCTTAGAATAGCGCTTAGATAAGTTAACGTTGCTATGCATGCCTTATCCTACTCGAGAACAGAAACTTGTCTACGTACAGTGTAGTGGAACAATATTGTTCAAGCTATAATGTAATATATTTAGATAAAACGACAAATTTTAAAGTCTCAAATTTAGTATAAACAGTTGGACACAATATTACTATTGTGGAGTATTGTTTGGTTTGTAATCAACTACGTGCAGAACTGCACTTATATCAATTGATACATAGTCTATGAGTTAAATGGTCTAAATCGTTCTTTTTTTCATTTCTTTGCTTCCTTTTTTCCCTTTTTCCTTTTCTTTTTCTCTTTTCTATTCTTGTGGCTCGAAATATACAGGGTGAGGAAAAAGTATGGAAACCTTGAAAAATCTAAAAAAATATAAGTTTTACAGAAAAATGTTTCTGACAAAAGTTGTAGGGTTTAAAAAGGTCTATTTATTGATTTTATCAGTTTGACCTTGGGTGGCGTCGCCAAGGTTAGGTCAAGGTCACATCGATTTTTTTAAATAATACACTCCATTTTTCATTGAATATTCTTATAGCACACCTCGAGAGCTTTCCAAAACACATAGATAAAATATTTTTTGGTTAAATAAATCTCGAGTTATTATGCTTGAAAGTAACAGTACCACCGGCATTAGCATTATCTAAA
>NW_012028020.1:0-671 GCF_000956235.1 Wasmannia auropunctata
CATATATCATTTTCGGCATCCAAAAATCTATAAGAAACATATTGTTTATCAAATGTTAAACAAGGACGAGTAATGCTCACGAGCGTTGCGAGCATTAAATAGAACACAGCCATCGAAATGCATTTATTTAATTCACTAGACATTGTTTTATGCAACTTCACTTTATAGCAAATAAATTCAAATATATAAACTCAGAAAAATTACACAAATATTATAATTAGTGGAAATCAATATATTTTTCAAATTCGTATTCACTCCTGCTCGTAAAAGAATTGACTCTCGAATCCGTTGCCAGGCCACCGAAACTTTTAACAAAACAAAATCACAAGTGATCAATATATAAGAAGCAATATATCACACAATTAAACAATTCTCTTACATTTTGTTTCATCGCAGTGAAAAAGGCGTTTCGCAAAATGACATCACGTAAGTAATAAATTCTAATAGATATATATATTTGACATGTAATGTCTTTTTACTTTAATAGAGGTAATAATAAAAGTATTACATATTCATTTTTATAGAAGAACTACACCCAGAGGAAGAGGAGGAGGAGATAGAAGTCAAAGAGCCGCTGCAACATGTGGTGCAATTATTGCAGCAGCAACAAATCAATAATAAAAAAGAGTTAATACAGTTGCACACAACTGTACACTTAGATCGGAAGAGCA
>NW_012028020.1:9233-10042 GCF_000956235.1 Wasmannia auropunctata
CTCAACGCAATGTTCGAGTTCGAATATAAAAAGCATAGTCGACGGTTTCATGTACATACAAGTATCATTCAGCGTCAATTTAACAATATTTTCATTACGTATTTTTACGATATCTATAACTAAATCTTGAATTCGTAGCGATGACGGGACGCTTGACTGCAGTAATTGTTCAATGTCCATACGTCTCTCGATGAACATCTTCCACATTCCATAAGGCAGGATAATATGATTGCCCCGGTTGTCACCAATAAGTATTTCCATAAGATATAGATCTGACGCTGATTCCAATATCCAGATATTTAAAATTGGTAGTTGTTAGAGCGAATCTTCCCAATATACGAGACGTCTTCGAAATATAAGACACAATTCTGTAAAAGAATTAAAGCATGGAAAAACATAAATTAAGCGTGGAAAATAATATATTGAAACTTACGGTCTCTCGATTGCCTCATCCTTCAGTGGAACGTAGTGATCCATATCTAGTATACCCACTCTATTACCACGTCGTCGTCAAACCTTGTTTCAAGTGCGCGTTTCAAAGTGCGAGTGACCCATCCATACTTCCGCCGACTTATATCTGTATCCTCCCCTCCCGTGTTCACCTCTATATAGATCCTCTCTCTGAAGATAACTGATATTGGCATATAACGAGCGTAAAATTTATCGGGCTGCTCACCGGCTTGATGAAAAAATACGGATCTCCACCACACATCTGAAGATGATTCATCTTCAGTGTAGCGATATTCACTAATACCGCGAATAGTTGAATGACATGTTTGAAGGAATGACACTGTCACATCATTCCAATA
>NW_012028021.1:0-1676 GCF_000956235.1 Wasmannia auropunctata
TGCGCCCATCTAAGACCACGCCGCCACATCCCGGATATAGGGCGATCTCGCGCGGGCGCGAGGCGCCCGCATGCAGAATCATCTGATTGCGCCCGTGCCACGGCAGGACCCCCACGGCACCGTGATTGGTCGCGACCGACTGCGCCGCTGTGTTGCGCACCCCAGGGCAGGGGGTGCAGGCATCGATCGCGAATTGAACGCGATCTACGCCGCTTTTGCGTGCGGACTGGGAAGGCGTGCGGTCGATCCGGCGTAAGCGATCAAGAGCGAGCGATCGAGGGCGAGCGACAAAGAGCGAGAGAGAGAGAGAGCGAAAAAGAACGAGCCGCTGTCGGACCTGCTACCCAGGAGGCTGAGACGGGGATCGTGCCGGTGAGGTGACCCTCTTTTTCGCGTGTAAAGCCGCGGGCTGATCGAGGATCTGGCTCGCACTCTGCGGACGTGAACGCCATTTTAGTGTTAGAGTCTCGTCGCGTGCGCCCCTCCGGCAACGCGTCTTTCGTAGTTGCTCTTTGGTTTGGCGTGCCGGCGTCCGTCTCAAGTGCGAAGATTCTCATCGAATCTGCCGTGAGCGATCGGGAGTGTCGTGAGTCGCGTATCGAGCCACCCGGAGATCGTCGTCGCGAGTTCGCCGCAAAGCCCTCGCGCCTGAGCGCGCGAGCGTTAGAGTAAGTATGTGAGTACGCGGAATCACGAGTGTCGTGCGTCGCGCTGTAGTGTGACATCGCGCGCGATTTCATTGCGTGTCGGTGTAAGTCAATTTTCTGTCTGCTTCGTTTTCGTACGAGTGTCCGACGCGTAAATTTACGATCGACTGTCGCGGGAATACTTGTTGTCGTTAGACCTCGGTACACGAGTCGTACCGAGCCCCGTCCGTTATTGTACAATCGCGCCGACTAGTTTTGAATGCGTTTCTTTTTGTTTCCAAAATTGCAAATTTCTTTTTGTGGCCAAATTGCAAGTCTATTTTGTGTCCTTTTCTTTCGCTACGCGGGAAGTGATCGCGTGTCGGGTTACCCGCGCAGGGTAGCGTCGACTCAATCTTCTCACTTCCGTATTTTTCTTACCGACCTGTATTATCTTTTTTTCTTTCTCCGCCGTTTCTTACCGCCTTTCCAAGCGGCCAATAAATCTGACTATTATTCGTTTTATTATTAATTCGGAGTACGAATTCTTTCGCCCGCCCCGCACCATCCCATCGCCCTTTTGCCACGCCCTGTCCCTCTGCCGTTAGGTAGAGTCGGCCGGCCCTCGTGCGATCGACTTCGGGAGCGGCGTTGGATGGTCGAGTGTTGTCGCGTGTACGGATTTCGTTCGCGCTTTCGCGTAATCGTTACGTTTCGCGAGTGACGTGACCTAGGGCACGTCTGGCGCCCAGTTTTCGCGTCGCCGCTCCTCGTCAGTCGCCGGAGGGACACATCCCGGAGGGCTGCCACCTTCCCTCCCCGGAATCGTACGCGATTTCCACACCATTGTTTGATCCGTGCTCGCGCGAATTATTTAGTTCACGGGAGCACGTGACAATATATAAATTTTGTTTTATTATTCAAACTTATACCTATACAGATTCTGCATAAATTCGCACGTACGAATAAACTATATAATATAATAAATATTTTATTTTGTATTTAAAATATATAAAAATTAGAATAAATAAGAATGGGAATAGATCGGAA
>NW_012028021.1:3595-4002 GCF_000956235.1 Wasmannia auropunctata
GTACCCTTGGTCTCTTCAATCGTTACTATTCATAACCTAATGGTTACATCCGTTTGTCAATCGTTACTATTGAATCACAAATTTTAACTAAGTTCGAATCGTAACCCTTGGTCTCTTCAATCGTTACTATTCATAACCTAATGGTTACATCCGTTTGTCAATCGTTACTATTTTTTTTTTTTTAAACGTGGTGTAAAAATCTTCATAGACCTTCCGCGCCTGCAACGGGGAAGTGCCGGATTCAACGGACCAGATGACAAGGTCCGTCGCCTACCGGCTAAAAATTCACCACGGAAGAAAGCGAAACCGCACGATCTCGAATGAGGGTGATCCCGGGACCGCCGGTGGGCATTACTTCGGGATCGCCCTCGAGGGGACACGGAGGCAGAAGGCCCCCATGACAAACA
>NW_012028022.1:0-652 GCF_000956235.1 Wasmannia auropunctata
TGACTTCGACTTCGTGCGAGGCTGCAAGATTAGAAATTCTAGCGCCTCTTGTGTCAGAAATTGTAAAAGTACACTTCCCCCACTCCGCAACTGGTCGACGATAATGACGTTTCTTAATCTGAAATTCCTACATTTCGGACTTTGCATTGCAATATCTCCGCTCGTAGGACATGTAGAAAAAAAATAAACACACTTTCATTATATAAATCGAACCCAAGTTATCGATTAAGTCTAGTTAGAACTTAATCGGTTCGACCGTTATTGAGATCTCAAAATCTCGGGTGCTCGCAACGCGACGGCTCGCGTTAAGAGACCCGGCATGGCTTGTTTGAACACTTGACACCAAGCCACTACCGTGTCTCCTGATTAAAAAAAAATTAAAATAAAGTTTAAAAGAACCATTTAACATTAAGAATGAATAAACACTTTACTTAATTCATGTTTTACAGATCTGTAACAAATATATCTTTATTTAATTTATATTATTACAGCTTAACTTATATTTATCACATTTTCGCGACTATATTAGTATCTATATAAAATTTTTTATATAATAAGAAACAAAAAACACACATAGAATTATAAAAACAAAATAAACTACTCTATTTTGATCTTTTTATAACTATAATTAATAATGCACCAGCACAACTAA
>NW_012028022.1:3024-4078 GCF_000956235.1 Wasmannia auropunctata
TGATTTTTATTTAACAATTTTGGGCTTTTACAGCCCAAAATCGTTAAGTTCGTGCCGGTTCGGGGCCGTTCGTGTTTATTTGGCGCCGCCGATCTTCGCTTGGCGGGAGCGGTGGCACGCTGTGACGTAGCGCCGCCGCGCGGCTTTCGTACAACGCGGCGGGTGCGCCTGCGGCGGCCCTCGCCGTTGTCGCACCCGCATATCCAAATGGCTCGGCCGTTAGCGCAATTCGCGTTGTGCTTTTGATATAATTTATTGGCGCTGAGCACCTCGCGTCTGGCCGGGTGTTCGCCAGGGACGATTCCAGAGGTATCGTCACAACTTGTCACATATAATGATCCGCCCTGCAAAAAATACATGTTACTTTATCTGTTAAAAATTTGAAGCAATCATTTAATATCCTTGCCGCTCTTCTAATCCTCGTACCGAGAGTTACGAACCGCCCTCTACCATTCTCGGAACTGGCTAGCCGGCCTTTCGAGCCGTCGTCGTTTGCGATACCCCGCGCATAATTTGACAATCCGTTACGATTATAGCCGTCGAGGATTTAGTCGGCGGTTTAAGGTACAAGTAACATAATAACGAAAAGTGGCCCGCTTGTGCATGCCTGGCGCCCTAACCTCGCTACTACCCGCGGGGAAATTCACTAAAGATTTGTCTCTACGTTTGTATCTCAGATTAAGATGAAAGCAGCTCACCTCGGTATCGCGCGAACGTTATTGTCTTGCACCTACGAATGCGGTCACAAATTATATATATACACTGCTCAAAAAAATTATGGCATAGAAAAATTTTGAACAAAAATTGGTCAACTTTGGTTAACGGTAACTCCGCGAAAAATCATCGTAAAATGAATTTTATTTCAAATGAAAGCTTGAAATCTCTACTTTAAAATACCGTAAGTCGATTTTAAATTTAACGTACCCCTGTGGCTGTAAACTCTTAAATCTGAGAGCATGTTTGCCACACTGAAAATTGCAAAGTTTGAACGAGTGCACGGACTTGCTAAAATTTTTCCCGGGGATGCGGTATCCAGCGTCATAAAGTTGGAATA
>NW_012028022.1:6464-6864 GCF_000956235.1 Wasmannia auropunctata
GTAACTTAATCGGTTCGACCGTTATTGAGATCTCAAAATCTCGGGTGCTCGCAACGCGACGGCTCGCGTTAACGAGACCCGGCATTGGCTTGTTTGAACACTTGACACCCAAGCCACTACCGTGTCTCCTGATTCCTGCTAAATGTCGACATACATGAGTTATACATGCACGCATGAGTCAGATATACACACATGTACCACATGTACAGTAGGTCAAACGCAAAAACAAAATCGGATCGATTAGCGCGGATATCCCCGGCTTAGGCAAAAGGACAGAGGAATGACTTGTTTTTTACAAATCAAGTAACGAAAAAATAAGGTTTAAAAGTGGGGGGACTTCCGGCAGTCGATCCGAAAAAGGTGAGAGAACGAGGAGTCGTGTAAAAGACATCGAATGGTA
>NW_012028022.1:12931-17078 GCF_000956235.1 Wasmannia auropunctata
TAAAATATTAAATAGAATTTAAATTTAAAAAATATATGTAAATGTTACAAAACTTACGTCTTGTTCTTGCGTTATTTTGATGAGCAGCAATTACTGACACTTTGACACGACGTGATATTAACTCGTTATGACAATTAGTAATCGATTTCGACATACATATATATCGAAATCGATAATTTTAACAAGATGATTTTGTGAAAACTCGCCTGAAAAGGACAAACCGCTTTGCGTGTATATGTGTATACGTGTGACTGAAAAATGTCACTTTTGATTGATAAAGTGACACTTTTCACGAACTCGATCTCAAGATCTCAGTATTGACTGCATCAATTTTATTCGCAATGGTCGCAATCGAAAGTTTGTATCGACATTATATCAGAAAATGTCGCTAGATCTTGTATTGCTGTTATAATTTCTGAGATATTTGAATTGAAAGTATGTTTGACATAAGAATTCCAGATAAAGCTATGGTAGCGTCATGACATTTGCGCAATGAAGTAACACGCAGATTTTTAGATACTTTTTTAAATAACCGTAATTTTAAATTACAATTCATAATCAGTCATACTTCAATCAGTGCTCTAATCAACTTTTGCTAATAATTAGAGCATTGATTGAAGTATGACTGATTGTGAATTGTAATTTAAAATTACGGTTATTTAAAAAAAAATATTCTAAAGTAATGTTGTAGAAAATTAAAAGAAAATCTTTATTTTTGTTACTTAAAGTTCTAAAAATTTTATTTTCTGTTATATTTGTAATAAATGATTACCTTTCAGTTTTAAAATGTTTAATTATTACATCAGACCAAAAAAACCAACTCTTTAAATTTTAAATTAATAGAATAATATAGGCTCAATAAAATGACAAAATAAGAATAAAATATGGGCTATGAGCCAGAGATGGATATTTAATGCTTTAAATTAAGTTAAATACAAAATTACAAATACAAAATAGACGTTTCGACCTACATCAGGTCATTCTCAATATTACAGTAACAGTTAAAATTTAGTGGAATCAGTTCATATGAGGAGTCTGTACATCATTGAATATTATAACAATACCAAAAAACAGAGATTCAAAAGTAGATCCTCAGATAATCGCAATAAATAGTCATCGTATAAAGACAAAACAATCCTCCCAGACTTGACGCAGATACAAGGATTCGTTATTATAATTTCAAAATCCATTAACATTGTAAATGTTTTCCGTCGCTGTAGTAAAATTGAAAACCAATACGCAGTGGTCAATATACAAATTAGAAAAAAAAAAATTTACAATGCCAAAATATTATAGTCAATCTTATAATACTTGAAATCCAGGAGTCAGTACATCGTTCAAGTTATTAAAATAAAATAAAATTAACAGTTCAAAGATCGTGACAATTTTGCGTTCTAGGTCTCAAGTTGTGTAGGTCAAAGTGGTAAATGAAATCAGCACTTTCTACCAGGACATCTGTGAGTTAGGAAGCGAAAGAAAAAAGAAAGATTTTGACCAGTAATTGGAGTTTAAATGTCCTTGCTTTTTATTGTTTGTGTAAAAGTATCTTCGAGGAAAATTAACTTATGGAGGTAGAAGTACTCTTTGGCTTTTAAAATGATTTTAGGGGGATTGATTTTTTTTAACAAAGTTATACTTTTCACATCTTTTTCTGCAAAAATTTAGTAATTCTTTAATTTTGCTGTTGGCGTATATGTGATCCAATTTGATATAAAATAATTAATTAATTACTATAACTAAAGTTATTAATAATAATTAATGTTTTACAAATGTACAGAATCTTTTAGCAAAATTGAAGGACTTTCTAAAACATTCTGAATCGCATGAAAGGCATATTATTCAGAAATATATAAACCGTTACTCAAATTTTTCTGTTTTTGTTGGAATATCCTATATCTTAGCAGCAATCACTTTTTCCTGTGGTCCTTTATTTTTATCGATAAATCTTCCCATGGAAGCATGGTATCCGTTTTCTGTTGAGAATACCTATATTAGAGGTATTCTTTACATATTGCAAGTATTTGCTATCTTGCAAACAGGATTTTGTATTACGGTGGACTTCATGATTGCCATGTTCCTTTGGTATCCCGCTGCAAGACTAGAAATGCTAGGACAAGAATTGCAACAAATAACACATGAAAATCAAATAAAGATGTGTATTAAAAAACATCAAGAAATAATAAGGTATGTAATGTTATTCTTTGATAGTATTAAATTAATTATATCATATGTTGAATGTTACACTACGTCACAAAATTAAAGCATAATGTTTGGAATTCGCGCTACGACGCGCGAGCCGCGCACCGAACGTCTCGGCCAATCGCGTCGAGCGAGCGCTCGGAGGCAGCGCCCCGACTCCACCAATGACAGGGGGCGCGAGGCGAGCTGCGCGGCCAATCACATCACCCGCGGGTCCGGTGTGACATCGGCACATTTGGCGATTTCAAAATTGCCTTTTCACTTATTTTTCTCAACTTGGATCTGACGTCAGACAATTGCCGAATAACAGCTCGAACATTCGAGAAGACCGAAGGCAATAAAAGGGAGAGCGGGCGGAGCCGAAAACAGTCGAGAAATAGTCGTCAAGAACTCGCAACCGTTACATTCGGTCGAATTTCGCCCCGCGATTCTCGTTCTCTCGTTGTACGGCCTCGGCCTTAGTTATTACAAATAAATTACACGTGAAATCAAATTTGAAATCTTGATTTATTCAAAGCTACTACTCCTCTCCCCGCGACCCTCGCTCGTCGCTCGTTTTGTCCTTTCCGCACACATAATCTGTTCTATCTTCTAAAAATAGGCAAATTTCAAGATAGAGCAACTTCGTCAAAAATGATCGTAACGAGATTTTTAAAAAGGCATTTTACAACTTGAAATCTCTACTTTTCAAGTTGATATTTTAGAAAACAATTACCTGACTTATTTTGGAGTTCGCATTGATACGAATAGAGATATGACATCGCAAAATTTTTTGCTAACTTTGCAAAGTTCCACGGCCCGAAATAAAAATGGCACACAAACGCGGTATACAGTTTTTAAAAAAATGAATCTTTTCCTTTAATTTGCTTTTTTGTTGAGCGTTGTACGATTTTTTCTCACCGAGATATTCAACATTGAAGCAAAAAAGCTTTAATTTTGTGGCGTAGTGTATAATTGATAAGTATCTTGTCACGCGCTCGGTAAGCTCGCGCTCGCGGGCGCGGATCAAAAGCGGGAAAGGAATTTTATTTCCGGGAGAGAAGGTGTAAACCCTTTTAATTAGGTCTCTCCTGCAATCGACGGGGAGTCGCGACGCTAAAGTTGGGCGCCAGACGTGCTCAACGGAGACGTCACTCGCGAAACGTAAAACTATCACGACTAAGCGACAAATTCGCGACCATGACACGTTACTAACCCCGGAGGTCAATCGCATGAGGGCCGGCCGGCTTTACCTAACGACAGAGGGGCAGGGCGAAAACCAAGGGTGATTTGCACTACTCTCGTTAGATGGTGAGCGGACGAAAGAATTTGTACTTCAATTTAACGTAACAAAGCTGTTTAATAAACGCGTGGCATGACGCTGAGAAACAGAAAATAATATAATAAACAAAAGGTGGCAAGGCTTCTTAGTGCAGAAAAAAAAGAAAAAAAAGAAAAGATCTGTCGGTCCAAGACCACGCATGCTAATAAACATGGAGCTGAGCGCGTCGGTGTGAGCGACGAGTAAGCGCATTCGCACGCCTGAAACAAAACGAAAACTCAGATCGCGACGCGTAACGCAGCAACAATAAAGTCTAAAGAAATAACGCTTAATCAGAAATAAAAAAATACTCGCGAACTTAGCAATACAAAATTTGGACACTATGAAGTACTCGGTCTTGCTATGACGCAACTACTGATACCGGACGCGAACTCGCAAAGGAAGTTTGCGAACCCGAAAATTCAGAAAAATCTGACTCTTGGTGTAAAAGTAGAGCAGTTCATCCGTAGCATGAAACTATTTTTCGTTGGTGCTCAATTCCGTTTTAAAGGGATGAAACCACCCCTTGAAAAAAATCGGTTTTTTTCTTCCGACGTGAATATTGTCGAAACTATGAGAGATAGAAAAAAATGTTTTAGATCAAAGTTAAATGGCATGAAGTGAACTTTGTGATAGTAGTAACAAAAA
>NW_012028022.1:21091-21473 GCF_000956235.1 Wasmannia auropunctata
TATCCCCTGTGTGCCTTGTCGACTCAGTTGTATGCTATACGAAGTTATTACGTAATTTGGCGACTTTACAAAATTAGCGACGTTCGTCTCACCGTAGGCTCTCCAACTCTTAACTCTCGTAGGCTTTCGATACTCAGTCCTGGTAGTGGATCCTGCGTCCTTTACAATAATCACGTCAGGTAGTGGTGACGATCACGGCACGAATGCCGGTCCTTCGCAGCGCCGGGAGCACGTTGGTAGCGGGGCCATCTGCCGGTTTCCGCTATCTCTTCCTGTCACGTGAGTCCCTCTTTCGCGACCCCCTGCGCCGCAGGAGGGTAGCGTCAGTCGCGGGCCCCGTGATAACGGGCGCGAAGTTTTAAAGTTGACTTGCTGGGAGGGT
>NW_012028023.1:0-1105 GCF_000956235.1 Wasmannia auropunctata
GATTTATTAAAAAAATATTTTTCTGGTTTAGAATAAAATATTTTTGTCTCTACTCTCTATGTCTAATCAAATACTTGGCAATTTGTGTGATCTCATATTTGTTTTTGGACAACTTTTATTTGTTAAAATAATATTTTTGGTTTAGATAAGATGTACCTAATGTACAATACACTTGTATATACTTGGCGTAAATTTTTTTTTTAATGATTAGTATCTCAATAACTATTGAGAAGATCGTAAAATGGTAGAGGACTTTTTGTTCAGTTTGGTCCACACTACCTGCTCACAAGTGCTGTACCAATGAGTACGAGACACCCTGTGTGTGTATATATACATCACAAATTTGCTTTTTTTGCTTTTCTTGCCTTTTTTGCTTTTTTTTATTGAAAATTGTAACCTCAACATGAGCATGCGAGAACTGTGAATACAATCTGGTTGTGCTAATAAATGTACCAAAAGTTTTATATGCAATTGATTTTTGTTCCGTAATTCTCCGAATTTATGGATTTGTATACTGGTAAAAAAGCAAATTTAATATTTAATGACAACATTACAGAGTGAAATTTTAATCTCAACATGAGACTGAAAAATTATATTTTGTAAATATATATCTTTCCATTTAAAAGGTACGTGATGAAAATCCATATTTGGTACTCGGTAATGTTGTTATCGCTCGTAAAATGGGATTCCCAGAAATTATTTTGCCGGGTGACGTACGCAATGATTCGAAATTTACGGACAAAAATGTAGAAGTAACCGTTAGTAAAAATATAAATTTTTCAAAATTGTATTTTACTTTTATATTTATACATATAAAGTAAAATACAACTCACAAAATCTCGGCCTATTTTATTTTATACATATATAAAAGTATATATATATATATATATATATATATATGTATATATAAGATCTTGTGAATTGTATTTTTTTTTTATATATATAAATTTTTATATATATAAATATAAAAGTAAAATACAATTTTGAAAAATTTATATTTTTACTAACCGTTACTTCTACATTTTTGTCCGTAAATTTCGAATCTTTGCTGAATTCACCGCTAATTAAAGTTAGGTACAGATCGGAAGAGCACACGTCTGAACTC
>NW_012028023.1:3602-4438 GCF_000956235.1 Wasmannia auropunctata
TTAGAAAGACAGGGATTATTGTACCCAGATGATGTCTATGATCTGCATATCACAGATGTAATGTGCATGCTTGAGTTCTATTATATAGACGAAGAACACGAAAGTTTGAGAAGATACTGTTCCTCATGTGTCATTAGAGGAAATAATCAATTTTCATATCTACGTCTCTTGCGAAGACACACTACCGAAGAATTTATACTCCACGATGGTTATTCATGCTGGGGATGCGAATGTCCGTTGTTTCAAATAATGCCGTGTAACATGTGCCCTATTTGCACAGAGTGAGAAAGATATTTGTGTATTCGTGCTAAAAAGAATATGGAGCAAACGATAAGAGATCTGGACGAGCAAGCCACCCGGTTGATTACGCGAGAACACTTTATCGCGTGGGAAGAGCGTGTCGACGAATTCATCGATTCGCTCGATGAGCAGAGTCGAAATCCACGATTATCGATCGGTGTGAGACAATCTGTCATCGCTCGTATCGCGCGACTGGAAAATTGGAAAGATGCGGTGCGCGGATGGTTCGTGCATGTGGACGCAGGATTCAGTGCTGGACTCAGATGGCGTGAGATAGACGCAGCTTTCAATAGTCGTATACTGACCGGCGCAGTAATAAATTCCAGACACATTGAACCTCGACAGTTTCTGGAAGATGCGCGAGAAATTGTGCTCGAACGTGTGCGAAATGTTATGCAGAGACATAATAACATTAAGATAAATACTGTATTCAACGGTGAATTCGTAACAGGTGATAAACGTGATAATAAAAGTATTATTATTACGAGAAACTGTGAACTCTATCTTTGCTCCGATTTACGCGTGTGGTACGATCG
>NW_012028024.1:0-409 GCF_000956235.1 Wasmannia auropunctata
CGTGTGCTCTTCCGATCTGTGTTATATATTATATTATACAATTGTTGAGTAGGAAATTATAATATTAGTGTTATATAGTTACATAATTTTTACTGGAATTTAATTTTTAAAATTAAAAATTTGTAAAATATTTTATTTCTAATTAAAATAACATATACAATAATTATACTATGTAAACGTTTTCACAAATCAATTTATTAATAAAAAAGTAAATTAGGCACAGCAGCAATATAATTATTTCTATTAACTTTTATATAAACACAAACTTTTTCTATGTTTTCCGTTGCAACTGTACATAAATCTGTATCAATACATATAATTTTACATAAAAAGTTACTGTCGTTATATGAAACTACATTAATTTTATTACATATTGTCAGTGCTATATTTGTTTCGATATCAAGAATAA
>NW_012028024.1:4011-24405 GCF_000956235.1 Wasmannia auropunctata
ACGTGTTATCTTTCTTTAGGAGCTGTAAGTTTATTGGCTACTGCGTCGCATTTTGCCGCGCGGCAAGCATTTCCGCGTCCAGTGTGCAGGAGCCCTCACTCCAAGTATGTGTATATCTCACTGGTCTATATACTCAAAGGCTAACGCAACCAATCACTGAGCGCTGACTAATTTGCTTATTGCGTTCTCAAAACTATCTGCTCAGTCTACTGCTTTGGCCTAACGGTCAAAATAAACGTATGTTATATCTCAGTGTTATAATTTGTTTCGGTTTGTTTATGGCGAGTGTAAGCATTGTGAGTTATATGAGGATTCCGTTGTGAGTCACGGACTGAGGTGGACGTCTGTGACTCAAGATTAGTATTGCATCATCCGATTTAGATCCGATTAATATTTCAATATTTCGTTATTTCTTCAATTCAGTTTTAACACTTAGTCATTAGTATCAGGCTGTATAGCTCCTTGTAGGAGCCGTCGCCATAGTAAAAGAAGAAGAAGAAGAAGTGAGTTATATGAGTGCGAAATATCTCTTGTGATTTTTGACATTGGAAATATATTTTCCTTTCACAGAACGGTTCGAATAAAAATAAAAAATGCCGCGAATTATGATAAAGGGTGGCGTCTGGCGCAATACGGAGGTAAATGATACGATGTTTTCTAACCTAATGTTTTGTGTGTGTGTGTGTGTGTGTGTGTGCGTGCGGCGTGCGTGTGTGTGTGTGAATAACTTTGTTAAATTAAAAAAAATTATTTATTTTTAGGATGAGATTTTGAAAGCGGCTGTAATGAAATATGGGAAAAATCAGTGGAGTCGTATTGCATCTTTATTACATAGAAAATCAGCTAAGCAATGCAAGGCACGCTGGTTCGAATGGTTAGATCCAAGTATAAAGAAGACCGAATGGAGTCGAGAAGAGGATGAAAAGTTGCTTCATCTTGCCAAGTTAATGCCTACTCAGTGGCGAACTATCGCACCTATCATTGGTAGAACAGCTGCGCAGTGTTTGGAGAGATACGAATACTTACTGTGAGTAACATCAGGCTTTATTCGAATAAAATGATTGACTCTGACTAATATACTCATGCATTGCTATTGAATTATTTCAGTGACCAAGCGCAAAAGAAAGAAGAAGGGGACGATGCTGTTGATGATCCTCGTAAACTTAAACCTGGTGAAATTGATCCTAATCCAGAGACAAAGCCAGCAAGACCAGATCCAAAAGATATGGATGAAGATGGTAAGTTGAAAGTTATTTAAACTGTTGTTGATAATACATTTTATGACAGAAATAATTATAATCTATATATCTATATATCTATTATATCTATTATATATAATAATGTATATATAATATATATTATATACAAAACGAATGTAAATTTTTAATAATATTATATACCTTCACAGAATTGGAAATGTTGTCTGAGGCACGCGCTAGGCTGGCAAATACTCAAGGCAAGAAGGCTAAACGTAAGGCGCGTGAAAAACAATTGGAAGAGGCACGCAGACTTGCTGCTTTACAGAAACGTAGAGAATTACGAGCTGCCGGTATCACTGTGTCCCAAAAGAACAAACGCAAACGCGGTGTTAATTATAATACAGAAATACCGTTTGAGAAACGACCGGCATCTGGTTTCTATGACACCTCCAACGAGCATGTCGATCCTTTAGCGATCGATTTTTCCAGAATGCGGCAGCAACATCTAGATGGTGAACTCCGACAAGAAAAGGAAGAAATGGAACGCAGGAAAGATAAGCAAAAATTAAAACAACGCAAAGAAAATGATATACCTATGGGTATGCTCAATAATGAAGAGCCTGTAAAGAAAAGAAGCAAATTAGTGTTACCAGAACCACAAATTTCTGATCAAGAATTACAGCAAGTCGTAAAACTTGGTAGAGCTTCAGAGGTATATATTTCAATTAATTTTTTTATATTTAATAAAAAATCATATTTTTGTGTATACTTGTTGCTTAATATATTGTTGCCTATAGGTTGCACGAGAAGTTGCTACTGAGAGCGGTATTACACTCTCCGACAGTTTACTGGCCGATTATTCCTTACCTACAAATGCAACGGCAACACCTCGTACACCAGCTGCTACAGACAGAATATTGCAAGAAGCTCAAAATGTTATGGCTCTTACGCACGTGGATACACCGCTAAAAGGTTCAAATATAATAATTTTTACGACTTTACGCACATGTTACCAAACTTGTGCTCTATATCTGACTCTATAAATGTCTTCTTTCAGGCGGATTGAACACTCCATTGAATAATCCTGATTTTACCGGCGTTGTACCTCCTACCAATGTCATTGCAACGCCGAATACAATTTTGGCCACTCCGTTTAGATCTCAACGTAGCGACGGAACGCCCGTGAATTCGTTCAATACGCCAGGCGGGGCGTCAGTACGAACGCAAAATGGGGTTTTAGCGGCAACACCCGTTCGCGATAAGCTTAATATAAATCCGGATGAAAGTGTAGATGGATCAGAAACTCCACTAATACAGACGCAGGCAAGAAGTTCATTGCGCGCGGTGTTGAGTTCTTTACCGGCGCCGTGTAACGATTATGAGATAGATATCTTTGATGGTGAGGCAAACGAGGAAACTACGAGTGCGCCTACGACTGAAATAATCGAGGATCAAGCGGATATCGATGCGAGACAACAGCAGGAGTTATTAGAAGAAAGTAGGTTTATTAAACCGATTGTTTTATTACAGCCTTGAATGGATCTTTCAAACAATTTCATTACAATTGCCATTTTTATGGGAAGGGGTTGTCAATTTTTCGTCCATATTCTTTGATCAAAATATATAATTTAAATATCTTTCTCTTTTTGCAGAAAAAAGAGAATTGGCACGTAGATCACAAGTAATACAAAGAGAATTACCACGACCTGCGGATATAAATATGAATATTTTAAGACCGTACATGGACACACCGCTGACTGACTTACAAAGAGTATGTATTTTTTTTTTATATATGAAGACATTTATTTTTATTGTCATATTTTTATGAATTAATTTGCTTAATATTAATATTCTACTATCCTAAATTAAATAGGCAGAAGAATTGATAAAAAGAGAAATGATCACGATGTTACATTATGACGCGCTACAAAATCCAACACAATCAAGTCGAAAAAGCATTGCAACATCATTAGCTCAGGCTCAGACTTATTTGGAACAACATCCGTATGATATTTTCGAAGAGGACGAGCTTCTTAATGTATATATAAAACTTCATAAAATATCATTATCATTTCTATTAATGTATCAGCTATTAAATCACTGCATTAATTAAATTTAGGCTAAACAAATGTTAACTGATGAGATGGCAGTTGTAAAGGAAGGAATGGCACATGGAGACTTGAGTTTAGATGCCTACACTACTGTATGGGAGGAATGTCTGTCGCAGATCTTGTATCTCGAAACACAGAAACGGTACACCCGCGCAACGCTAGCCTCAAAAAAAGATAGAGTGGAAGCATGCGAGAGAAAATTAGAAGAGAATCGTATGCATATGACGGGGGAAGCTAAACGCGCTGCGAGGATGGAAAAGAAGTTGAAGGTACTTACTGGAGGTTATCAAGTAAGTAAAATTCGATATCATGATTTATATTGCGTGCTAATTCTCTTTTCTGTAAAAAGAGAAAGATATTTAAATTATATATTTTGATCAAAGAATATGGACGAAAAATTTACAACCCCTTCCCATAAAATTTAATATATGTTGCGATAAGAATCACTGGTAGCCAGTTTATATAGCATTAACTTGGGACGCATTTTTTCACTTTTATATTACGTAAATATTTTGAAATAATTTAAATTTTTACAACAATTTTATGAATTCTTTAAAACTTTTTTATGTAGCGAAAAATTAAGATTTCCTGTATAAATTATAATTAATTTGTAATTAATAGGAAAATGAAACTTGATAATGGACAACTGGAATTAATATATCATACTTAACTAAAATTAAAACACAATTTTTTGGATATATTAGAAAAACTTGTTATACAGTCAGATTTTATATTAGCTACGTAATCTTAATAATGTATTTTATGATTTGTTTGGTTAAATTAAAATATATTTGAGAAAATTCTAAGTTGTTAATTATAATTATCGTTTTGTTTCTTAAATAGACCAGAACACAGGTGCTGACGAAGCAATTGCATGATTTGTGGGAGCAGATAGAGCAGGCACATCTCGAACTGTCGACATTTAAGTTTTTGGAAACACAGGAAGAGGCGGCGGTTCCGAGAAGGATAAACGGCCTCATGGAAGATGTAAATAGGCAGACAGAACGAGAACGTTCGTTACAAATGCGATATGCTCAGTTACAGGACCAGTTGCAGCAGTGTCGATTAAGCGATATATCATCTTAGGGACACATTACCTACTGAATGCTTGTTGAATACACGCAGGAGAATGTAATATGTATTACTTTATCTTTTAACGCAGTATGTAAGTTATACGATTTATATGCCCATGAAAATACTATGTACTATCAAAATAATCTGTTCTTTTCTTTTAAGAGTCAAATAGAAGTTCAATATATATAATGACTATTATCTCCATACTAGCTGTAAATGTTATTAGTATTATTTTAAGACTTATTTGAATTATTTGATGAGAATGACGAGAATGGCAAATAATTATCAAACAATAGTTCTGTTATAATAAATTCAAATTTTTCATTTGCGAAGAGGCAGAAATTTATGACAGTAAAAATCTTTTTTCTTTATATGATGTAAAATATTGTAACAATAAAGTTTATGATATAAATTAGTTATTATGTGATAACACATACTACTAAAAGCATACATGTGACAATGAACAGAAGAAAGTTCAAAGAAGCATTTTACGTAAAGAATAAAACAGATATAGATAAGATTGCGAGAATCTTGGACGTGGCTTTCATTTAGCGAGGATCGAAACCCCTAAGATATAATTACCGACTAAGCCAGAAAGTCAAGAGGGCGTGATCGATCGACGGGTTGTGCGCAGCAGCTCACAACGACAGCTTACTTGTTAGAGAGGGGCGTGTCATTATATGACGCCGACAAAATGGCCTAATCAATATAATATTGCAGTAAAAAAAGCTTGCGCTATAAGCGCATCTATCCTTCCATATAATACGCATTTGCAGATTATAACCCACAAATGCGGATATCAATTTAATATGAACAATTATCAGGAAATCTAACAGTAAATAGATCGAGAGATACCTTCAATTTTTAAGAAAATTGTCTAATCATATTCGCATTCTTAGAATTTCTCTATGAAATTACAGAAATGTAGACATGATAGATTCGACATTGTACTTCCTATCCTATCTGTCTAACATCAACTTTTCATTGTACCATTTTCCACCGGTAGCTTACCATCGTCGCATTCACCTATACTTATACCTTTACTCACACCGTGAAAAAGCAATAACGACGCCACTAGCGTGTAGCTGGTAAATAGCGTTGGCTGCCGGAAGGCAGATGTTAACGTCGTCGTCAGCCAACCTAATCCCGTATTGTCGATTGGTCGGCGCGACGCGACTGGCGAACCGGTGTCGAATCAGCGTCGTCGATTCGTCTGGCGCCGCCTACCACCCCTTTGCGCGCTCACCCCCACAACCTCGCATCGCTGTGGGTGGAGTCGACCAATGACACAGTGGTAACGGCCGTCTGACAACGTGGCCTCCGGGAGCCGCCCCCGTAGTTGCCGATGGCTAACTAGCGCTACCCCGCTATAGTCGAGTCAGCCACTCAGCCAGCAAGTCCCCGGGCCGAGTCTAGTCGCTAGCTCGCTGGAATTCCCCACCCTATCTCCCCTCCGCTTCCGTCGCCCTCTTATCATTCACCTTCCCCTCCGAAACGTGTAGGCCAACGTGCCAACTAGGGTGGCGGTAACGGCGGCGGCGGTGCAGGCGGCGGTAGAGGTGAAGAAGAGGTGTTACGCCGTGGATTCGCGTGACGTAACCCCGGTATACGCCATCGCCGTGGCCTCCTCGCCGCGACTCGCGGTCGTTTAGGGATTGGCGTCGGTGTGTTGGTTCGCACTCGGCAACCATCCACCCATCCTATCCTTTCCCACCCCCCTCGGCATCCCGTTCCACCACCCCTCGTGGATACCCACTACTGGACCGTGTCGACCGTATCGGGGAACGACCCATGATTCTCCGTGATGTGGCTACGGATAGGAGAGATAGCTGCTCCAGCAGCCAGTCGGGCAACAACCCCTATATGCGCATACATGGACGAATAGACACACTCATACACGCGCGCAAATACATGTAGACATGGACATGAGTACGCGAGTACGCCCTTTCCGATAAGAGAGAGAGAGAGGGTGAAAGAGAAAGAGCGAGAGAGAGAGAGAGAGAGAGAGAGAGAGAGAGAGATATGAGTACGTCGTAGGTACGTCGAGGCTCGAAGCCATCCCGTCACGGAGAATGCTTCGGGACTTCGCGCGACCTCCTCGGCGCCGCGTCGGGATCACGGCCTTGGCTATACGTCGTTCTCTGGCGATGTTCGACTTTTGAACAGCTGCGGATGAGATGGGCACAGGTCAGTCTCCTAAGACTCTCACGGCATCTCTTTCTCTCTCTCTCTCTCTCTCTCTCTCTCTCTCTCTCACTTTTTTGATCTTAACACACAGTAAAGGGCTTAACTAGTGCGACAAACATTTGCCACGATAAAGATACTGGGGTGCGTGACGTGAAAGTGACTTGTTAGCGCAGCGATTCCCTGCGATTTAGTGATAAATCGCAATTTATCGCGTCTTGAAAAGCCGTGTACTGCAATTGGGAAACATCTGACAATGTCTGGAACCGGACACTGTTTCTACTTGTTGATAAATTCTGTTCTCCAGATTCGAGGAATTGTGTTACCGCGATCGGGAGGCGATTATATGTATATGATAGTGCTGGAAAGATTAGCTTCTGCAAACAGCTAAATCGCGAATCTTGGAAATTGAGAAATTGTGCTCACGCGATTAATATTAATGAAAAAAAAAGTTCTAATTAGGTACAGGTGTTGCATATACATATTTGACAGTATGACGGTATAGTGTTCGAAAATTTGACTTTTATTAACAGAAAAATCGTGTCTTGAAATATGATGTAGGGTACAGCGGGGTAATTTGAACAGTGAGGAAATTTGGATAATAGTAAACATTTGCAAGAATTTCAGAAAAATAAGAGACGCTTTGTTTTACATTTGTGGTTAGCAACAAAGAAGATACTTTGGTCTATATATTCATATAATTGTTAAAGAATATCTACTGTTAATTTATAAATCTATATAGTATTTTATATTAAGCAAGGTTAGTATAGAGAATTTCTGTTGTAACTGTAGTTTTTAAGAATATGCTCTGCTATCTGAAGCTTTTATGGAACCTATATAAAAACTATGAAAACAATATAGTCTAAAAATGTTTCCTGCCTGTATTAACAATTATCACGTCGACTAGTGGCGCATTTTGTTGAGTTGTTTTAATATACTATATTACAATGTTTTTAAGTCGGTGTACGGGCAAATTTGAATAAATTTTTATGGGGCAATTTGGATAACGCATTCAATTCCTTAGAATATTTATTATATTTCAGTTGTTTTAAGATAAATTTCGCATTATATCAGACATTAAGCATTATAAAAAAAGAATGTCCGATTAAATTGGAACAAAAAGAGAAAATAACCCGTTAACGTTGCAGCTGTCATTGATGATGTGGTTTTGGTTTTAGATTAGAAGCTGTGCAATTATTTCACGTTCCATACACGAGCTTGTACGGGAAAGTACAATCTGAACAAAAACAAATATAATGAAAATGATGTTCCTAGAACTTCTATTGGGCGTCCTGCTGTGTTTAGTAGCATTTTACAAAACTTTAGAAAGAGTTAAATATCTCGAAGTCAGAGATTCTCTTACTAATTTCTGTTTAATTTTGTCTGAAAAGTGCAATTTCATATTTAAAACACAATAGATAAATATAATGTTTTGCTTTTATTATAATATCAATATTAAAAAGTTCATTTATGCCCGTTGTACTTAAAATACTGGGACTAACATGATCATTTTGTTTTTTTAATTTATGTTTAATTTTATTTTATGTCTTTTTAATTTGTGTTTTATTTGATTTGGAAAATATAATAAAATGTTCAAAAAAACATTTAAATATAAAATTTAGTTTGTATTCACATACATTAATATTTTAAGATTCATTTTCAATGTTATTTAAATTACCCCTTAAATTAACTTTTGTTAAAATTGTAGGGGTAAATCGGATAATGACGTTGCGTCTCAGGATTTAAAGAATAATGTTTCATATATTGGGTAATTATTCTTTAAACATGTAAGTTTCTTGCTACATATTCAATTTAAGGACAAAATTATTACTTTTCGAGAAATTGTTCAAAAAGTCTGAAATTATTCAAATTACCCCGCTGTACCCTACATACATTTTATACTGCGCTTGAGATATTTAATCTAAAGTTTTTAGTGGATATGGTAAATTGTGGTGCTGAGGAATTTGAGAAGTTAAATATGCGTAATCGAAAGACAATTAACAGTGCTCGAATCTTTATATATTTATGGAATTGCGATTATCGAATATTGAAGAATCGTGAGCATCAAAAACAGTAATTTAAAATGTTTTATATTAAATTTGAATACAAATTTTCAGTAATTAAGTTTTTTAAATATTTATGTTGATAGATAATTATTAATGATATGAAAATGTTTAATGAAAATTTAGAATAACTATAACACGAATAAATGAGAAATGCATTTAAATGGAAATTTCTGAATAATGGTATTATCTTTAACGTTTGATTTATTATGCATTCTTTTAGATTTTAGATAATCAAAAATTGCCATCTGAAAAATGTATGAAAAAATAAGACGCATGACATGTGTTTCGAGTAATACTCGTAATACATATGTTTGAGAATTGATGAGAAAGCAATGTTTTATTATCTAGTTCCGTTTAATGTGTTCATAGTTTATATTTTTAATATAAAATATCTTTGTAATTTGACATCCTTCCAAGTTTCCGTTACAATACGAAAATTCAACAGCAAATTTCGTCTTATTGCCAATAATCTAATAGTAATTAATTTTTCGGAAATTTAGGAACATTATTTCACAATTTTATAGCGCATTAGGTTGGACGCACTAGTGCACATTAAAGTCATTGTACACAAATCATCGTAAAAATATGTGTTTAATACAGAAATAGGTGAAATCGCGAAATCATCAATACACTTTATTGTATGTACTATTTGGTAAAATATATATGTATTGGACATTTTATCACATTTGAGACATTTTATTTATACGTTCAGATTAGATTAGTACAGTTTCAATATGCACCAGTATGCACTGGTACATATCCAACTGACAATGAGTTCGCTATTAATTCGTATTCACATTTACAAACATTTAAAAATTCCTCTTTATTTGAAAAATTCTCCAAATGATATGCAGATTTACATTGCAGGATCTCTTGAATATCTTGAAAATGAAAGTAGAAAATTTAAACTAGAATCACTTCTTGAATGTAGAAATCATTTTTAAAACGAGTTGAATACAGCAGAAGAAAGAAATATTTGAGAGAATAAAGAATCAGCTAGAATCTATAGATTAAAGTTAGCCGAGTTCTTATCTATATATTTTGAGATTAATTTACACATATAAACAACGGACAATATAGCACGACATAAGAGATATAGAAGAAGAAGAAGAAGACGTTGGTATACACGACGGAAGCAGTAATCCGTTGGGGTTGAAGTAACTCGGGTTGATCGGGTTAGGTTGGTTGGGTGTGAGACGCGAAGGCGGTTGATTCCCCAGGACGGGGAAGGAAGGCTTTGGTTGGCTTAGGCATGGCCGTGTTTTTCTTGCCGCGGATCATTAGGACGATTAGGGTTCCTACGAAAAGGGGGAAACAGATTAGCACCGGTGATCTTCTTGCGGCCCATCCGCTTTTCTTAAATGGGATTTCGCGAGAGTCCTTTAACCACTGGTCTATTTTCACTTGATAATTATTAGATCATAGTAATAAATCTGATAATATTGATCGAGTTATTGTAATAAGATTACTTATGTTGTCGTAATTATTTAATAGATGTAGCTATTTTAACTAATATTAGTTTTAAATCTCTTTTATTTATTTGACATAATTTTTCAGAAAATCTTGTTTCTAGCTAAACTTGAAATTTAATCTATAAATTATATGAATATATGAATATATGATTAAATACATACGCGTTATTGATTTTCGTGATTTGTATATTATTGTACAATGTTTGGAAAAGTATATATTTATTAGTTCTAATTATTTACTGTAATATTTCAAGGAAATAGAAAATATGTAGGAAAATAACTATATCGTTATAAGATATTCCGAGCGTGACATTTTGAAAGATTGACTTTAAAGAGTTAATCACATAAAATACGACATACTCTTTTGTTCTAGGAGACAGATTACTCGACATACTGTGTGATGTATGCGGTGACCGTAGTTCTGGAAAACACTACGGCATCTACAGCTGCGACGGTAATATTAATCATATTTGTAAGAGAAAGACAAATTTCTCGCAATATTTTTTTACGGAACTGATAGTAGGAATTATTTCATAAATTAATCAAAAGGATATATTAAACTTGAATGTTAGAAACCAAGTGGAATAATAATATATAATCTTTGATTTAATTTTTGCTTAAAAATTTTAACCAAGGCTCAAAAAAATTAATATAAACAAATTAATTAAAAATAAATTTGATCTTTTTTTAATATTAATTGAATTTTCTTTATTGGCGTGTTGTTGGATATCTGGAAATAGCTTAACGATAATAAATTTGATCAACATCCATTATGCTATTTTGTTATAAGTATGTAAATGTTTTTTGCGGTTGTTATCAGGTTGTTCGGGATTTTTCAAGCGAAGTATACACAGCAATCGGGAGTATATTTGCAAAGCCCAGGGTGCCAAGAAAGGACGTTGCCCGATCGACAAGACCCATAGGAATCAATGTCGTGCTTGTCGTCTCGCTAAGTGCTTTGAAGCTAACATGAACAAGGACGGTAAGTACCACGAGTAATATTAATGTTTCCATTATGTGACAAGTTGACCAAATTATTTAGGTACGTTTCAAAAGTTTTTGTATTTACCCAACTATTAAACTTGCATAATTGATTATTTTGCTCGATTCTAATTTTTATTTTTGTATTTATATCACCTGCATTTTTTGAGAATATTACTAATTTTATAATAATAAAGTAATTTTTTGTTAAAATATCGATTGCCGCAAAATGCATTTACTACGCACACACGATATTACTACGTTTCTTTATTTAGGAATTATATTTTTCGAATTCTTTAATTCTTTAATTAATTTTTTTTAATCAATCGTTCTTTACTAAAATTTAATATTAGAGAAGTTAAACACTTAACTTATTTTAATTATTAAGTGCTGTTTATTAGTTAATATTCAAAATAAGTAATTATTTAGTTTCCAATATTAAATTTCTTTAAGGGGAATAAATTGAACTCAATTTGATGTTATTTAATACAATCACTAATATCTTTAAAATTTATATGTTTGAGAAGTTTATCAAGATTTATATCTTGATATATTTTGAAAATCATTCTAGTGGTTGTTTTTTCTGAATTTTATACATCCGTTTTTGATAGAGTATTATTTAAATTTCTGATATTTTATATTTTTATAGTTGATATTTTTCTGATATTTATTACGTATATGAATACGTAAACATTTTTTTTTTAAAAGATAGTTTTTTCTTTGAAGACATATTTATTATTTAACGCGTCTGGCATAAAAATGTATTTGTCAAGTTTGTCAACTACGAATAACTGCCAGAATTGTTCTATAGAGTTTCTCATGTTTTCGCGAAAGGCCACAAATAAACCACGAAGAAATCGACTGTAACTATCGGTCAACCAGACCCTCCTGAACAAACCTCCGCCATCAAAGCGTTAAACATGGTCGAACAGTTCACGCGTTATCAGTATAAAAGCCGCGGCGCGATGTGACAAAATCGATACTGATGAACAAGATAAAACTGCTGACGAAAATTTCAGGTGCTAATATTTCGGATTGAATATTATTATATTTTGTTTGCGTTGCATGATACTATGGGAAATATCCTCGAATATGGGCTTGTGCTAACCAAGGTGAAGGTGCCATAAATGGATATGCACTGTCATGCGACGTTTCGGTTTTACGGTGACGTCTCATTTGATCGACGTTTCTAAAAGGACAAGCACTTTTGACATTTAATATTAACTTGTAGATGTATTCATTCGGGCATTCAAAACGGGATCTTTTCAAAATGGAATACAAAATAGGTATAAAATAAATTGTTTTAAAACTATACGAATTTTTTATCTGCCTATTTTTATTTATCGCAAACTCTCTTTGATGCAGATAGATTTACTTTTTATGCATTCTGTTTATTCTGTACAGCACATTAAATTTACATTCGTATTTCTGGATTAGGAATCCAGAAACAGATAAAAAAGTAAAACTATAGATAGCTTAAATTTTATTTCGCGTAATTTCTTAAAACAATGAATGTTTCTCAGCATTAAAAGAAGATTAGATTAAGCTTTTAAATGCAAGTATGGACAGATACTGAGAAAACTATTATTATCATTCCAACAAGATGCACTAACAAGAATGGCATTTTGATGAAACCAAAGAACTTCTGATTATGATAAATGCGAATAATGTAAATATATATAGAATGATAAAAGAAATAATAAGGAAGTCGTAAATCTTTTTCTTTTAGCTTATATTTTTTGTCTTCTTTCAATTGTTCCACAATAATTTATAACTAAATAAGAGAGAGAGAGAGAGAGAGAGAGAGAGAGAGAGAGATGAGCCAGAAAAAAGAAAGAAATCATAGAATGGCAAGAACTGTGCGCTATTATTTTTTTATCCTAAGAATAATATTTAAAAAAATCTGTAACAGAGCATTTAGAGTAACAAACAACAATAATCAACTTTAGCAGACACCAACTTAATTCTAGCGGCTACTTGAAGGAATATACATTATTTATAGCCAAATAGAAAACGCAGGCGAATTATGTTAAAGTATATCCTCCGAGTTATTTGTCGGTTCAGTAGCGATATTTAGAAATGAGTGAAGCTTGATCTTCCGCACGGGAAGTACACGGATGGGCTAAATGTACACGGGTCGATGTTCCTCGCCATCGACGGCGATATAACAGCGGAGGCTCGTTTTCTGGGACGCTTAACGGGGGCTGGATTCTGTGCGGAGGTGGAGAGAGGTAGCGGCGAGATGGAAAGAGAAAAGGTAGATGGGATGGGATTTGTGGCAGGATGGAAGGGAGGAAAGGTAGGGGGCAAGCAGGGGGGGAGGGAGGGAGGGAGAAAGGGGGGCGATACGAGACCGCTTGGCAGGGATGAGGGTGCTCAGGGTGTCGGGGGTGTTTAATGCAGGACGGGTGCTCCGGTTCCCAGCGGTTGTCGAGGCTCCAGACGCGAGTAAGAGAGGAGATTCAATTAGTGGCAGAGCTTCCTAACGTTAAGGAGACTCCACACGGGGGTTGAAACACCAGGTCTCCCTCTCCCTGCCGCTTCCTTTTGCCGCCACCTTCATCCGCGAACACACTTGTACATGCTAACGCACTCCCACGTTGTTCTCTGCCTCTGTCTCGAAATTACTCGTACTTTGTTGGCGGAGTTAATTAGATGCCGTGATTAATTGCTGACGTATAGCCAGGACAGCAGAATGACGTCAGGGCATGTTTTGTTTCGTAGATAACTTTCACGGGTTTCTTTCTCTTGCATATATGTGTATAAAATTCAAAGATGATAATAGTGAAATATTAAACATATCGACATATTTACAAAATGCGAAATATTATAGTAAATTTTTAATAATTATGATTATCATTTGCCAATATGAATTTTACATACCTATAAATCCATAAAAAGTTACATAAAGTAAATATCTATATTATTCTGATGTTAATTGCACTGTTCTCCTTTCTTGTTAAATATTTTTTGTTCAAATTTTTTCATAAATATTTTTTGAATTGCACGTGAATTCCTGAATATATGTATGAAAGGCAAAGCTTATGTAGGATAACGAAATCATGTCTTCCGTTCAGAGTATTGACGACAAAAGTTTGATCATGGCTGACCAAGATAAGAATGTTCTACTAATTCTTTCGGATCATGTCTGATGTTATGCGATGCGTTATCACTGATTAAATCCTCAAGAGTTTTGCACACATATAATACAAATTTGAAGGATTTACGCAACATAAATGCCTTTGTTATATTTTATTTAAAATTTAGCAAAATTTTGAATTAAATATAAATTATAAATAAGAGCTTATTATTTGCTTATTATATCAAATAATATACATATTTTTCGAAAATCCATCTAATACAGGATTGAAACTCATTTTTACCACACATTTCATAACAAATGCACCGAATGAACGATTTTGCTGAAAAATCTTAAAATTTAGATGGATACAGAAAATAATTATGTTGGGAATTCAAATTGGTTATTGGAATCTTAAAATTTTTTGCAGCATTACTCATCATATTTAAATTTACAAGATAATTATTTTGATTGTCCAACAAAATTATTTTCAGATCTATATCCAGCAAAACTATTCTTTCCGTGGTCAGATCCTGAACAGTTTCTGACACTTAAATATTATACTTATAAATTACTCGATGTAAATATAATATTAAATGAGTATTAAATGATCATCAGATTAGGCGGTAAATGACGGCAGATAGAGCTGGATTTATTTTGTCCAATTAATCATTTTTTAAAAGAATCAGAAATTATAGAAATTACGGCATATAAATTTAGTCGTTAATAGTATCATCGAAAGCATTTATATGATGACGACGCATAATTTATCGAAGTGTATTCTCGAAAAGACATGCTCGATGTTTGCTTTATAAACGCCAAGATTATAGCGAGAGTTATAACTAGAATAGCCACTCTCTCTCGAGTCCGACGGACGTTGAAATCACGGAGTCAAGCCTCGAAAAACGTTGTGAAGCGCCCATAAGACGTAGGTGACCACTCGAGGTACCGCGTTATACATTATGTACGTGGTACTCGGCGCATCGCGAAACCCTCGTGACGCCGCAGGCGCGCAATCATCCGCTCGCTGACAACCCCGAAACCTCCAACGCACTCACACCCGCCCGACGTAATCGACGCGCTTTCCTCTTTCCACGAAAATTCGTTCCCGCCTGCGATATTATCCGTCTGTGTTGGCGCACCATGTCGCGCCGGCAAAATGCCGCCCTCTCATCCCAGTGCGATTTCGCGCGCGCACGCACACGTACAGATGTATATATATGTATTACGCGAAATATGGCGTTAAACGACGTCGGAAGATTACCGAGCGGCTTACCATGGCGGATTTGTAATTCTTGGCGATCGTCAGAGCTTGCGAAAGAAAACGGACTGTTATTGGTATAATGTTCTTAATGTTCATACTTTGCGCTTTAATTGCAGTTTTACGCCCGCAATTCCGTCAGATTATTGAAGATGTGCAATTTGATGAAAAATTATTACACATGTCTGTCCAGAAGCCTAAATTGTCGGAACAATCAAATCAGAACGTATTAATATTAATCATTTAAAGAGCTTTATTCAGAAAAGATCAGAATTAATTTCTTTTAAACTTCATACATCTTAAACATATTTGCTAGAAAGGAATTAAAATTGTTTTAAAGCTGTAAAAACAAGAAAAAGTTTGTGAAAAGTTTTTCTTGCTTTACTATATCACTTTATTCAAACAATATTAAATTTATTATCTTTCTGCTACTATCACAATGTTAAAAATGTCTTTGAATTATACTCGCAGCATACATATATATGTATATCACTAAATTCTATTAAATTAAAGGCATATTTTATTAATCTTTAATTTAAATTTTCTTCATTGCAAAATTTTAAAGTCATTAAAAATAGATTATTTTAAAAGTCAAAGTGTAACAAAAGCAAGCAAAATTCTTTCCATTGTTTTGAAAATATGGGTATTTAATTGGTAATATTGATATCTAAAAATTATGGTTAATATATTTTAAAATTATAAAAGAATACACTGACAAACCAAAAGTCAAAAAAAGAATTTTTGAAGCCGCTTTTATCGTAACTATTACATTTGTCGCTTATATTTATCTCTTATTGTATTCAATTAATCTTTGAAAATCATTCAGATTTTTTATCAAGTTTTACTTAGAAATCGCATTGCAAAGTTATCCGCAGATTATTTCACGGAGACACGTACCTATAACGATTTTCCTGTCGTTACAATATCTTGTTAAAAAGTTAAACGAAAAGCGAGAGACCAGAAGATGATGACTCTCCAATGAAACTCTACACTCCACGACTTTTCCCGGAACCGTACGGTCAACATCATTTCTAGTGTACACACATTCAGATCCACCAACACACTTGAATCCGCAAACTTCGCCTCGTTTCATGCCCAATCGATCGCGGCCCGCTACTTCAAACTTTAAATCTCTTTGTCTCCGTTTATAATTCGGAAGAACCCTTTCTAAAAGTATCAAGTACTTTGAACCGGAATTAAATCGAAGCGTTTGCCCCTTTCGATAATTATAGATTGGAATTATTCAACCGTTTTTCGGAGTAGGAAGTTTAACGTCTAACAATCGCGATGATATTAAAAGTGAATCATCTAAATGTTAAGTAAGCGTTTTGAATACGATTAAAGTACCAGTTCTTCTTTCAAAATCTCATTCAAATTATTGTAGTAAATTATTGTAAAAACACAGAGAGCGTTATTATATCTTCAGTTTGTAAAATAAATGTTTTTGATAGAAAAAATATATTATAGCATGAATAAGCACACATACGTAAAAAATAAATGAAAAAACTGATCTCAAAGAATAAATATTTTTTTACAATATTTGACGCGGTTAAAATAACAAATAAATTAAAAGCAATTCTAATAGTTTTAATTTTCTGAAAAATTAAAAAGTTATGATGTCAAATTACATTTTTTAATAATATTCTACACAAGTTTACTTCGGCATTCATTTCTACAAAATATATCGTCTCTAATCGAAGTTAAAGACTGTAAACGTTATTTGAAAATCTGTAAAAGCTCTTTTCTAAATCCTTCCTTTTATATCCAAGTGTCCAATTGCGCAAGGTATAATGCCGCAGCATATTCTCACAAAAATCCGAAGGTCTCGCGAGTCGCACGCGAAAGCGTTTTATACTGGCGAATGGCACTCGAGCACGATTCGAGAAAAATAGAAAAAGAACAGGATAAAGCGAAATACGTCGAAGAGGAAACAGAGAAAAGCGTATGACGACAGGATTGGTCAAAGGGGAAATGCGACGGATATAATGTGTCTTGATTCCCAAATATTTGCAGTTCCAACCATTTCAAAATATGTAAATTTATAAGCTTGAACATTTACTTGTAAATTTAAACATTTTAATTCCGTTAAAAATATGCTTATCAATATGCCACAATTTTTGTTAAACACTTTTATATACATTTGTACAAAACCTCATGTGTCAAATATGTAGTAGCATTGCAAATAAAGCAATAAAAAAAGCAATGCTTCTTGCTCTATTGAAATAAGAGAGTCTTAGCACAGTTAATTAATATACTATATTCACGTTTTTAAATATCATTATTATTGTTGTAATATTTTTGTACAAGAATAATATAAAAATAGAAAGACAGTAATTTAAAAATAGAAATCATTTATAGGAAAGAACTTTCTACTTTTATATAGAAAGACCCGCTACACGAATTCTACTTCCGGATTTAAAAACGCTTGTTTTTCTAAAGTTATTTAAAGTTCTATGTTTCGATGTGCCATTTAACAAACTTACGAAAGATAGGTTGTTGCCTAAAAATTGTTTCGGGACTCCGTAATATTTTTGGCCGGTCCTGGACAAGATCGAGGGTAGTGACAGCACACAGGGGGAGTCGCGTGGGAGTGGACGGCTGGTAACGCAACGAAGCGAGGCGTGCCGTACACGCGACGGGCAGCATCAATCCATCCACATAAACGGTAAACGGTAAAGCGGGCCTGGAACAGAGCGAGGGGTACAGTGGGAGTCATAAATGCCTTCTCGCCACCGAACGAACACCCTTCGAAAGAACGCGTGCGTTCAGATGTTCGCGAGTCAAGACGCTTCCGACAAAATGATGAGTAACTGATGTAGAGCAGTAAGCGATAGCTAACGTCACAGCATATGTGTTATATTTGAGAAACGAGATATTTTAAATATGCTGTGAATAATTACAGCATATAGAAGTTGAGAAAATTAATAATAAAGACGATCTTTTAATGTTTTATTTCGAGCCATATAGTTTTTAAATTTTAAAAGTTTAAAGTCTGATTAATCTTGAATGACGTTTAGATAGTCACATCTTTGTAAATCGCATGTATACGATTGGACTTTTAATATTAATTAAAATAATAATAATAATAATAATAATAATAAAGATTTTCATCTCGTGATAAAATTTATCTAGAACAATTTAGTTTTAGAATCACGCACGATGCGTTTTATTGAAACTTATTCTAGTAATAGGATGACGCATTTATGACGCTCACTGTACGCGGGGAGAGAAGGCGATAGAGAGAGAGGGAGAGGGAGAGAAGCGATGGAGAATGCGAGGCGCGTTCTCCCTCGCGTGATACGAGCGCGATGTGTGCGGACGAAACGGGTCGTTGCGCTAAGCCGGGCTTTGATCGTCACCTGTCATCATACCAACGCGCCCCCGAGGAACTGCAGCGACCCGGTCCCGGCGTTCCCGGCCGTCTCTGGCTCGGCATAAACGCGAGAATTACATCCGCGAGTTATCACGGGCTCTCTCGCCCCCGTGTCGTGTCACGAGTTACGGACGCTTCTCGAGTCGCGCGTGCGACGGGAATACGTATCTGACCGCTTCTCCGTCGGATACTCTTGCGAATGGGCGACTGTAAAATGTCAAGCTGCTTTTGTCACATTTAATCCTTTTTTACCTTTAACGACATGATTAACGATATAATAAAACACGTTCTCACGATAATGTAATCGTATTTATACTTATCACTTTTCTATTCGAAAATCGCAAATGTTCGCTGTTAGAGCTATTAGATAAATTATTAGACAAAATCTTTTATAACAGATGTTACTTAACAACTTTTGTTAATGTTATTTTGTTAAATAAATAAATTATCAGGTCGTTATTGTAAACAATAGTCCGGCAAAAGGCCAAAGACAAGCGAAATACAGAATATTACTTTGTTACTTTGTAATTTTTTGAAAATTAGAATTGCGAAAAGTAAATTTATATTATTGTAAAATATATCTTTTCCACGTTCTGTTTGAGATATAAACCAAGAGAAACATGTTCATTTTTTATATTGTTAAAAAATTGTTCACATACATAATATATGTATATTGTCAACATTTCCGATGTCACTTTATTCTTTTAAATTTGATCATATTTTTATCCTTTTTCAAAAATTTAATGTATAAGTCCCTTTAATTTTTATATTTTTATTGCAAAGCACATTGGAGATGATTTGTCATATACTTTTTTTGCATATCTGTATCTCTCCCTCCCTCCCTCCCTCTCTCTCTCCGTTTTTCATTACATATTTGCTCATTACATTTTTATATTCTTTAAGAATACACGAAAATATTCCGGCAAATCGAACTAGAAAAGTCAATTAAACGTTTATACTGCATAAATGTACGACATACGAATCCCATCTTTATGCATATGTATTTTATATTCAACATAGACTGATCTGATTTTACGGAATTTTGATTTACGAGATTGGTCGAGGGAAGGTGTTAACGCAATGAGCGATGTTACATACAGATCGCATACGGTTTGTAACGTATGCAGATACACGTGTGACGGTATGCATACGATTTTCCGAATGATATAAGCGATGCAAGTGGGAATAGATCTCATCCGTTCGTGTCAATAGTCCGTGCATATACTAGAACGATTTTCTTCATCTGTACATTTTATATATTTAGTATTTACAAATAAATTTTCCTTAAATATGACAAGCAATTTAAAAAGTAATCATACTATTACACTTCTCAACAAAATTAAAGCATCAATTACTCTACCCTCCAAAAATAGGCAAAATTCAAGAGAATGTAACTTCGTCAAAAATGATCGTATCGAGATGTTCAAAAAAGCATTTTACAGCTTGAAATCTCTACTTTCCAAATCGGTACTTGAGAAAACGATCCTACTGATGTTTCATGGAATTACACGGATAGAAAGGGAGACCCGACGAATCTCAAAATTTTTTACGAACTTTGACAAGTTCCACGGCGCGAATAAAAATTCGCAATGCA
>NW_012028024.1:24443-25215 GCF_000956235.1 Wasmannia auropunctata
TATCCCCTGTGTGCCTTGTCGACTCAGTAAAGCAAAAATGGCCTTTTTGCTTCAACGTAGAATAACTCGGTGAAAAAAAAATCGTACAACGCTCAACAAAAAAGCAAATTGAAGGTAAAGATTCACTCTTTCGAAAGCAGTAATCCCCTGTGTGCCTTGTCGATTTCTAGTTTATGCCATAAAACCTTTTAAATTTAGTACACATTTTTAGAGATTTGACGCATTTTCATTTGGACCTATGTAATTCCATAAAAAATAAATAGGATCCTTTTCTAAAGTGTCGATCTGAAAAGTAGAGATTTCAAGCTGTAAAATGCTTTTTTGAACATCTCGATACGATCATTTTTTACGAAGTTACACTCATTTGAAGCTTGTCTAGTTTAAAATTATAGAATACATGTGCCAAAAATAAAAAATCACCTTACTCTACCATCCAAAAATAGGCAAAATTCAAGAGAGTGTAACTTCGTCAAAAATGATCGTATCGAGATGATCAAAAAAGCATTTTACAGCTTGAAATCTCTACTTTTCAAATCGATACTTAACAAAACGATCCTAATGATCTTTCATGGAATTACACGGATAGAAAAGGAGACTCGAATCTCAAAATTTTTTACGAACTTTGACAAGTTCCATGGACGCGAATAAAAAGTCGCATGCAAATGCAGTTTACTGCTTTCGAAAGAGTGAATCTTTACCTTCAATTTGCTTTTTTGTTGAGCGTTGTACGATTTCTTTTCACCGAGTTATTCAATATTGAAGCAAAAATGGA
>NW_012028024.1:26030-50957 GCF_000956235.1 Wasmannia auropunctata
TTAAAAAAAAGCAAATTAAAGGTAAAGATTCACTTTTTCGAAAGCTGTAAACTGCATTTGCATGCGAATTTTTATTCGCGCCGTGGAAATTGTCAAAAGTTCGTAAAAAAATTTTGAGATTCATCGGGTCTCCCTTTCTATCCGTGTAATTCCATGAAACATCAGTAGGATCGTTTTCTCAAGTACCGATTTGGAAAGTAGAGATTTCAAGCTGTAAAATGCTTTTTTGAACATCTCGATACGATCATTTTTGACGAAGTTACATTCTCTTGAATTTTGCCTATTTTTGGAGGGTACAGTAAGTGATGCTTTAATTTTGTTGAGAAGTGTATATTATTTATAGATACAAAACAGTTTTATAGTACAGATTTTAATTTCATTCTTATTATTCGTGAAAATTATATATTTAAGATTAAAAGACGGAAATAGGATTATATTTAAACTAATTTTCGAACCTTTTTTTATGGTAAAAGAAATAGGTAATTGGTAGCCTTCAATGATATTTCTTTTTTTATATCGATATCAAACTAATAATTAAATTAATACTAATAATTAATTTAATTCGATAATTAAATTAGAAATAAAAATTAAGATATCGATACTTTCATAAAATTTTGCATTTGCAAACTAATAATTAAATTAATACGTTTAATTTGATAATTAAACTAGAAATAAAAATTAAAATATCGAGACTCATAAAATTTTGTATTTGATTAAAAGTCCACTGGCTAGTCCACTTTAGCTCACCCTCTTAACGCATGTCTCGCGAATCAGCATGAGAATCTCCCTGAAGTCTTAACACGTGTATCACACGCGTTCGACACGCGTGCGATTTGCGTATCCTTCTCCGACGGCGACGACGTTGGTGGAGGTGATGGCGATGGTGGTGCGTCGTCCATGTGTATCAACCCCATTCACTCGGGGATTAGCCTTCGAGATCGCTGACTGCTGAAATGTTCACAGATCGGTTTACCGTTTAGCAGGATAGCGAGTGTGAGCCCCGTGATCCGTGGCCCGTGTGAGCACCGTGTGTGCATATCCCTACGCGTACACGCATGCACGTATACACATGAGGGCACACACGGACATACACTGGCGCACGAGTGTAGTACAATGTTAAAACGGAAGCACCCCTGTATGCCATACCTCACCACGCGCTCGTATCTCCGCGCGTGTATGTACGCGTGTGCGTGTGTTTAAGCGTGCAGAGAAGGCGCCTACGCCTACGCCGCTCCACTCCGCTGTGGGAACTCGCATTGTGGACCACACGTGTCGACCGGGGTATTACGGTGGCCCTGTGTGTTTATAGGTGCACGATAAGATGACGCGCGTGTGTGTGTGTGTGTATATATATATATATATATATATGCATAAGAGCAAGAAGAGATGGTGAAAGAGAGAAAGGATCGAGAGAGAGAGAGAGAGAGAGAGAGAGAGAGAGAGAAAGAAACACAGCGGAATCATGAGATGAAAAGCGAACAGGGCGCGGTCCATTCCAGCGCATGCGATTCTAATCCCCGCCGTCGTGTCCATTCGCCGTCCGACACGCACGTACTTTCGAAAATCGCTCATCTAAGCCACTGACATGAGAAAAAATTCGGAAGTTGCGACAGCAATCTTCAACTTCTTTAAAGATTTAGCAGAATTTTTTTTTATTGAAACTCTCTTTTGATAAATTTATGCAATAAATTTCGATATAATTTTCACATCAAATTTCGTTTTATTAGCAGCGGGATAATTAATTTGAATAATTTCAAACTTTTTGAACTTTTTTTTCTCGAAAAGTAATAATTTTATCTTTAAATTAAATATGTAGCAGAAAACTCACATATTTAAAGAATATTTACTCAATATATGAAAAATTATTCTTTAAATCTTGAGACGCAATGTCATTATCCGAGTTACCCCTACAATTTTAACGAAAATAAATTTTGAGGGATAATTTGAATAACATTGAAAATGAACATTAATATTACAATAAAAACCAAATCTTATATTTAAATGTTTTTTTGAACATTTTATTATATTTTCCAGATCAAATTGAACATAAATTAAACAAACATAAAATGATCATGTTGGTCCCAATATTTTAAGTACGACTTTTCAGATAAAATTAAACAGAAATAAGTAAGAGAACTTCTGATTTTGACATATTTATCTCTTTCTAAAGTTTTCTAAAACTTTACTAAACTCAGGGATGCCCAATAGAAGTTCTAGGAACTTTATTTTCACTATATTTGTTTTTACTTAGATTGTACTTTTTTGTACAAAACATGAAATAGTTGTGCAACTCCTAAAACCGAGATCGTACACTATCAATGACAGCTGTAACGGCTTGTTCCATGCTTTCTTTGCTCTAATTCAATCAAGCATTCCTTTTTTATAATGCTTAATGTCTGATATAATGAAATATATTTAAATAAAAGATAAATTATCTTTAATAAAACATAAATAAAATCTTTTATTTTTCTGAAATACTTGTAAATACTTACTATTATCCAAATTCCCTGCTGTTCAAATTAATCCCCCTGTACCCTATGTGGAATATATTACAAGATACTATACACGTATGCAAAACAAAATTTCCGTTTTTTTTTATCTGAATAAAATTACGGAGATTCACATTACAAATGTGAGTTTGACGGAATTCAGAATCTAGGCGATGGCCAGTGAATTTAGGAGAATAAATAAATAATTGCAACTTCGATCTTCAATTGATCTTCGCGTGGGGCTAAGAGATCAATTTGTCCCGTTCGTTTCTCTATGCCAAGAGCTTTCCCTTGACGCACATTCGTTTCCGCTTCGTCGAATTTAAGCCGCTCAGCTATAAAGCTCTGTATTTGAGCAGCGATGCGTGCTGCGCGACAAAATGTTCCTCCTTGATCGCGAGATGCTGTGCAAAGCGAGGCGCTTTTGTGCGAAAAAGGCGAGCTTAATGGACGTGGCTGCGAAAAAACAGATCGCTTTTCGTCTTTGATTCGCGACAGATTCAACGAAAGCCGATCAAACTAATACTGTTTCTCTCTCTCTCTCTCTCTCTCTCTCTTTCTTTCACTAAAATCCATGAACGTCGTAAAAATCTATGACTGTAAAAAAAATATACTTACTGCATTTTGATTTGAAATCACGATTTCTTCCAAGAGTCCAAAATTTGTTTGGGATTCATTCTTTTTCATAACTTTTTATCTTTTCAAATTTTAATATCTTATTGTTAAATCTAAACACTTCACAGAAACGATCACTGAAATATGTGCTCAAAAATATTTATTTACATCCTATTAAAATTTTATATTATATATATTTTTAATAAAATCTTTTTAATACTTTCAAAAAGAAAACTGATTATTTATCACTAATCAAGAATCGAATATATCCATAATCAGTTTGTAATAAAGTTGTTATAAATGTATAAACAATACACTGGTTTTGATAATATCGTTGCTGCATCGAACATAGAAAATCATTGTTTGTAGAATAAACAGGTCTTTTCATTGGGCGCGTTTTTCCGGTAAGGGAGCTCACCGTTGAAAGAACAATTACTCCTGGAAAATAATAATATTTGTACCTGTTACGATGTGCACGGCCAATTTGGTCGATAAAGCAAACAACCCCGAAGCGGATTTCGCATCGCTTCTTTCCGCCACGTATACGCGTGTCTGCGCATATAAAACCGCCACGCTGTTTCAATTTGAAAAAACATTTCTTTTTTACATACCTTAACTTGCTTATTGACGACGCTTCATAATAGTAAGATTTTAAAATAATCATGGGAAGCATTTTCAATGATATTATTATTGTTATTGGATTTCTATCGTGAAATATGTAAAATCTTTTTTATCATTTACAGAACAAAATAAGATTCCAATATACGAAATTATAATAAGACGCATAAAGTACATAAGTGAAGGATAAAAATAAAGGCTTAATAAAATGACAAGAAATTAGCTTAGGCTAAAAAACTTCAACAAAACAAGTTCTTATATTATTAATAATTTTTTATTGTATTGTAAAATATCTATTTTCTATTTATCCCACCTAAAAGCTAAACTTCCTCATCATTAACTAAATAAATTACCAGCTCGTATTGTAAACTGGCTGAGAACATGAGGTGATATTTTTTCGCAATAAATTTTTTACAGATTCGGGGAGATTAGATCCTATAGATGCAAGTTAGCATTTATTTGGAGTCGCAACGAAGGGGTGAAGAGGGGTATGATTTCTTAGATGCAAGTAAGCATCAGTACTCATTAAATTGTTTTAACAGCGTGATGATACGGTTCTGTTTCAATCAAATGCTGCGTTGAATCTGATAATAACGACTCGCAGTTTGTTGAAGCTAGAGTATGTAAAATCACATAATTATATTTAAATATTAACTGACATTTATATTTTGCTCGTCTTTGGCCTCTTATCCTGACTATTCCTCATTATTATTAAAGGGTTCAATTCGATTTCTTGAACATTTTCTTATTTCTATTTAGTTTATACAGTTAGACTAGCGAATTAACATTTCATCATATCATGATATAATAGCGATATTATTTCAAATATGATTATTATCAGTAATACATTGATCTTTAAAGAAGAAAGATAAAAAATGATTGCATTAAAAAATACATGCAGCGCCGCATTAATCTATTTTGCTTCCATGGGATGAAATATTTGGAACTTCCTTTTATATGATGTTACCTGGGTAAAATTATTTTTAGGAATTATATTAAATCAATTTCTCAATCTTGTTTTAAGAAATCCTTTATTTATTTCGGCTAATTTACAAAAATAACAAAAAATAACAAAAATAAAAAATTGAAGAATAATAAGTAAAACAAGTCAAAATGCTTTTTTCTACATTTAAATGCAGAAAATAATTGTAATTTGAGCTCGTAGTAACTTCGAATTCGACGAACAGAAAATTCAGGTCAACTAAAAAGAAAAATTCTTTCTAAAATTTGCCGCCTTAAATTATAATAGCCCGTGCCAGAATATGGGCACTGGATATATGAATAAAAAGAAAGAAAAATATGATATTTAAGAATTAAAAGAAAATATTAATATTATACGGTATCAGAATCTGTCTAAAGGATCTATAAAGAAACTACGTGTCGAGAAATAAATTCAATCGAAAATATGATATACTGCAACTAAACAATAAGTCATGCGGTGGCCGACATGCTAAGAGCGTAAGTTTAATAAATATTAATATATCACGTCTCGAGGAAATTGAATTCTGATGGTTAAAACGGCGACGTCCCGATGCGAGAAGAAACTCCCGTTGCGCCAGTGGCGAAGTATCTCTCGACGGGGCGATGCGTGATAAAGGGGAGATATTGCGACGCCAGTGCGAACGTGGGAATCCGCGGCTGCTATCCGCTCAGCCTCATTAATGATGATGTGCTTGCCACCCAGTTGCAGCTCTCGCTTCGCCATCTCGCTCTATCTGTCTTCCTCCCCTACAGCGTCCTCCGCTCTCTCCCTCCCACCTCTCTCTCTCTCTCTCTCTCTCTCTCTCTCTCTCTCTCTCTCTAGATTTGCAGCCACGCTCGGAAGATCGAGCTCTGTGGAAGCTGACGCCCGGCCAGCCACCACATCCGATCTACACCACCCTCTTTCATCCACGATTCGTCCCCTCTTCCCTCTCGACCTCTTGTTCGCCCCTCCTCCCCTCATCGGGTCACGGGATATACAGCTCTCGTACATCTCGAACGACCTACAACGCGCGTTACACCCCGAATTCAATTCCGCGCAACCTGCGCCCACTTTTTCGCTCCCACCGTTAAGTCCATCGCCGATATTATTGATAGGCGTTTTCTAGATACGGACCTTCTCGATCGCTGAAGGGCGAGAGTGCATAAGGATATTTTTCATTAAGCTTCAGAAAGGGTTGAGGGCACACTTATTCATGTTACCAGTTTTTAAAAACGTTGATTGTGCGCGATCTTCTTTTCTTTTCCGTATAGAATGTAAATGAATTTTATAAATCTCTTTGAAAGTACATACATTGGTGTACCTTTCCGTACAAAATTATGTAAAGTACATCTAAAAAGTATAAGTATAAGAAATACAATTTTTAATCGTAATAAGTATCCTTTCGGAGAGCTTCATGATACAATCGCGAAGCAATCTGTCAGACGTCAAAAGTAATATAATTACGTCCTAACTGGTGTTTAGCAGTACAACATGAGCGCGGACCGAGGAAACCGAAGCCCCACGCGATTATCTCGTCGGAGAAGCAACATCAGCAACAGTCACCGATTGTCACGCAATTGTCTCCTCATTCTGCGGCTCCGGTGCACAATGATCGATTAAGACCAGCGCTAGCTCCCCCGTACGTTCTCTCGCCGCACAGGTGTGTAATGTGCTTGCATCAAATTAAGTGCCTTAATCGCGTTAAATTAACATATTTGTCTTATTAAAAAGTATTAGTATACTGACAAGCGATAGAATCATAAGAATTGAATTGATATAGAATAAAAAATAATAAAAGCGAATTGGCGTATCCAGGATTTCAGTTAGAGCGAGGGGGGGGGGGGGGGGCAAAAATTTATCTTTACAGAAAACTTGTTAAAATACTTATATTAAAGCCAGTCTTTCTTTGGAGATCTTCAGTGAACTTCCTGAATACTTCTTTCAGCTTCTTTCTTTTTATAAAAAAAATAATTTTTATAATTTTAATTTGTTTCTTTTTGTTAAAATTTAACGGAGAGCAAACGCCTTTCCTCTCTTCTTCTACCCTTGTTTACATACGCTCATGGGACAATAATTCTGGAATTTTTACATTTATTTGTGTTAGATGTTGAAAGGAATGATCTAATTATTCTAATTACTCTGATTTGTTAACATTCGCCTTATAATAGGGTGATCATTACATTAACGGCAAATTCTATGATCAATCTAATATTTACCTTTCTTTATTAAGATAGTCCAAACATTAATAGTTTTTGTTAACTAACAAATATAACAAATAGAATCTATATATATTCTTTATTCTTATATTGTATGCAAGTTTAATTTTAATAGAATATGTTAAGTAGAATTTTACTTTAATAAAATTTGAATTACAATTCAAATTATTTCTCATAAATAAGATCAAATATTTATAGTTTTCAATCGGATTTTATCGGCAAATCTGACATGAATCAAAGAATTTTTATTAATTTATAGAAATTGAAAAAACAATTGCCGATTGTAAAATGTTCAAATGCTTAGAGAGTTATGTGACTACTGCAAAGCATCAAGTCTAGTTTAATGTATGCACTTAAGTATGTATCACTAAAATTAGAGATATATGTTAAAATAAAAATCGTACATAAATACAAGGGACATAAGTGCCATTAAAAATAAAATACTTTGAAATCAGGAATTTCCCTAAATGTATCTTTACTCATCTACATTTATATCGCATAACGTATCTCTTTACAACGGAGAATTTTAATTTCGTGGTATTTTATTTTTTATAGTACTTTTTATGTTCCTTGTAATTACGTAAGGTTTTCATTTCAACGTGTATCTCCAATTTTGACAATATATGCTTAAGAGTGTAAGAATTACAATTGATTAACACTTAAGAATTATAAATACATTGTAAATTTATTGAAAAAAATCGTAGTATGTTAATGATCATCTTCTGTGACATTCTCATTGACGTAAAAGCTGATATTAGATTTGGTCAAAGAATTTAATTCGCAAAGCTTTAATGCGGTAGTAGGAATATACTTCCGTATAGCTACAGAAGATGATAAAATTTCATGAAGTGACACAGACTCTTCGTGAAGTAGTTAAGGGTTGTTACTGTAGAAGGTTAAGGTGCGACCAAAGATTCACGCCTTATCCACGACCGATGGCGCTGGTACAGAAATCGCCGGAGGAATCACCGTCCCCCGTACCGTTGATTCTACCGCACCCTCGCACGACCACGACCCTCTATCAAGCAGCCACGACCGTCTCCCTAGCGCCGCAGCCTCCCCTTTTGCAGATACTAATGTCCGCCGAGGAATGTCAGGTAAGTAATTCAGCTTAATTTCGCCGCCCGTCTCCCTGTTTCGTTCCTGCAAACTTAATAAAGGCGGGTTGCTCCGCTTAGTTTCTTCCTCCGCGATATCTAAATGGCGAGCAAATTACACGTAGGAATTATTATTTAACAAATAATAAGGGGGAAAGAAGAAATAATTCGGCCGAGGTTAAATGTTAGTCGTTCAATAACATTTTTAATTTTTAAATCTTTAAATTTCAGCTACTGTTAATAGTCGATTATTGTTGCACAATTCTTTAAGAATTACACAATTATAACTCAAAATTGAAATAACACTGTTTAATTAAAAAAATGACTTTTTTCGAATACTATAACGGGACTAGCTATTTCTCGAAGTTTTTTGGGCGCTAAATCCGAATTCGTAGAATTACTCTATCACGTCACAATTTTAAGAAATTCGTAGATAAAGTTGTAAAAAATTGCTACTTTTACATATTTTGTCATATTATAACTTAATTCGAAATACGACGTATTGGAGAAGTGTTCGTGGAGTCTAAAATAAGTATGTTGTTAGGACTTTCAACCCTCAAAAGGAATTTTTTGTATCCGTTATGGTTAACAAGTTATTTATTGTTATACAGGATTATAGGATCTATTGCAGAAAAGCTGCGAATTAAATTATTGACAGTTTACCAAACAGCTTCCAATTTTGTTTATATCAACTTAAGTGTTTTTTAAATTGCTGAATGCAAATCCAATGTTAAAATTGAGAAATTCCCAATGGCGGATTCAATAAAAAAAAAAGACTTTTTTCGAATACTATAACGAGACTAGTCATTTCCCGAAGTTTTTTGGACGCTGAATCCGAATGCGGTCGTAAAATTGCTTTATCACGTCACAATTTTGAGAAATTTGCAAATAAAGTTGCAAAAAGAGCATATATTCTCATATTTTGTCATATTATATGAAATGCGACGTGCTAGAGAAGTGTTCGTGCTATTAAGTATACAAAATTAAGTATGTTGTTAGGATTTTCAATTCGCAAAAGGAAATTTTTGTCGATTATAATTAATAAGTTATTAATTGTTAAACGTAGAGACTATTAACAACTGTGAATTAAATAATTTACTAAACAGCCTTGCTTCCAATTTTGCTTATTTTGCGAAAACCACAATTTTAATCTGAAGCTTACACAAAAAATAAAACCTATTTGTGAATACACGCGCGCGCATGTACACACATACGCACACACATTTTAAAATATTAACATTTTAAAAATATTTTTTAAGTTTTGACATCTGTTGTATTGAATCCGCCATTTGGAATTTCTTAATTTTGACATTGGATTTGTATTCAACAATTTAAAAAGTACTTAAGTTGATATAAACAAAATTGGAAGTTATTTGGTAAACTCAATAATTTAATTTACCGCTTTTCTGCAATAGATCCTATGTTTAACAATAAATAACTTGTTAATGGAAACAAAAAATTCCTTTTGAGGGTTGAAAGTCCTAACAACATACTTATTTTTGATTCCACGAACGCTTTTCTAACACGTCGCATTTCGAATTAATATGACAAAATATGTGAAAGTAGCCACTTTTACAACTTTATCTGCAAATTTCTCAAAATTATGACGTGATAGAGCAATTCTACAAGCGGATTCGTATTCAGCGCCTAAAAAACTTCGGGAAATGACTAGCCCGTTATAGTATTCGAAGAAAGTCATTTTTTTAATTAAACAGTGTTATTTCAATTTTGAATTATAATTGTGTTCTTAAAGAATTGTGCAACAATAATCGACTATTAACAGTAGCTGAAATTTAAAGGTTTAAAAATTAAAAATATTAATTGTTTGGTTCTTTTTCCCTTATTATTTATTATATGTCCATTTCATTTAAAAAATTATAATTATTATTAATATAAGCGTCTTAGTGGCTATTAATAATTAACGGAAAATGACAATAGTTTTTATCTTGCGGATGTCAATTATTGGCTTTATAATGCAATTGTGTATTATTCAAAATTAAAGCTGGTTATTAATCGGAATTAATAGAAATTTAAAAAATTTGCAAAATCAAACGGATGATACCTAATTTGTCAGAAATAGCAAATAACCTATAATAATAATTTTAATTTACAACAAATTATAGTTTTTTAAATAATATGTTAAGTTTTTATTTTCGCGAAAGAATGTAATCCCTCAATATTTGTTTTACGGAGGTAGGTTCATCGATCATTTATCTACCTACTGTACATTTCATCACTTATTATATGTCATTTTGCATTCTGTTTTTTTTTGTGAGACTCGTGCTCTCGTACAAATTACCGCCTCGCTTTGCCGTAAGGAACTGGTTTGGAACGCGCGATTGCAACCCACGGCGGAATATCCGATGGAGCAATTGGAGACGGAGACAAGTCGAAGTCCGACGGGCACCGTGCAGAGCTTCAGTCCGACCTGGGAGATGCTGCAGGTACCTTCCAGTACTTTCGTATTCTCTTCTTTTCCTCTTTAAACGCTCGCACCGCATGTCGCGTCACGTAAACGTTAACGCAGGAGACGACGGCCCGACTGCTGTTCATGGCTGTCAGATGGGTGCGTTGTCTGCCACCCTTCCAAACGATATCGAAGGACGATCAGCTGCTGCTGCTGGAACGATCCTGGACGCAACTGTTCCTGCTGCATTTGGCGCAATGGTCCATCTCCTGGGACATCACCGCGCTCCTCGAGGACGAGCAAGTGCGCAGCAGACTACCCACGGACGACAATCCGACAAACCAGGAGCTCGTCCTTATTCAGGTTTATCGGCTTATACCTTTTCGCTCCGTAGCAAGTTGTAATGAAATACGAACATCGATGATGAACATCGATATTCAATGAAGTCTCCCTCTTGGCATAGAAAGAAACACTTTTATTCTCTCGTTGCTTTCAAGTTTCGATTTGTCTGATTTGCGCGCATTAAAGTCTACTTTCTCCAAAGACAAGACTAGATTACAACACATCGACTTAATGTTTATTTATTCCTCTCCCTGCTCTTTCTCTCTTATTCCTCTCGAATATTAAATAATATGCAATAGGTAAAATATGAACGCGCAAACGCTAGCACGATTTTGTTTATTTAAGGTGATTTTGTGTCATTTCTCGATTTCGGCGAGCGTTTTTCTTCAGTTTCCTCTGCAGATTCACAAGGTTCATTTCATTTTCAATGGAGCATTCTTTTGCATTCTAGGCTATAATATGTCGATTCAGGCAACTGTCCCCCGATTTCGGCGAGTGCGGCTGCATGAAGGCAGTGGCGTTGTTTACGCCAGGTAAAAAGCGTCATTAGACACAAGCTAATTGTCATACTAGTGTAAATGCGGTACATGGATTATTTCTAAATAAATCTAGCGTCGTTGCAAAATTATCGAATTTGCGAATTTAGTTACGTAATACATGCATGTATCATCGTCATTATTTTAGTACATTTTCGTATTCTCATTATTTATTATTTTATTAATTTCAGATTATTTATCGCTTTTCGAAATGACTTCTCAAAATTATTAAATAATGATTGCATCATTTGTGAAAGGTCGATCGCATTTATCCTTGTGTTATAATTATATCAATCGATATTCTATCTCGCTCATTATTAATGATATACACGTTTTCTCTCCTTATAAATCGCAGAGACAGTGGGCTTGCACGCAATCCAGCCCATTGAGATACTGCAGGATCAGGCGCAACGTATTCTAGTGGATTATACGAGATCACGGTATCCGCAGCAACCCGGTAGAATCGGCAGATTGATGATTCTAGTCGGATACCTGAGGTGCGTCTCTTCGAAGACTGTCGAACGTCTCTTCTTTCACGAAACCATCGGAGAAATACCAATCTCCCGCTTGCTGGTCGACATGTACCAAATGGAGAAGTATATCAATTGAAGCGCAATTTGCATATCGTATGCAACGTACATACACGTTATACATAAATGTGTCAGGACCACAGCGAGCTCGCAGCTTTCCAAAACTCTTCGGACTCTTTCACGTGTAGAAACGGCAGAATAGAATAGAAGAAAAGTTTTCGAAATCTGTAGTGGCCCCCAAAATTTCTTTTTTCTGCTGATTCGCCCTTGCGACCATGTAGTATTATTATCCGATGAAAGTGAAGTGAAGTTTACTGTTTAAATCCATCATAAAATGAGATTTCGATACCATTGCTGTTAAAAAAAAAATAATTGTTCCTTTCTTGGTTATTTTTATAGAAAACTTACCGTAAACTATCTGGTTTTTCTATTGATTGAGTTTGTTACTTAAACCATTAAAAATTGTTTCCTATTTTTAATTATACTTTATTTATAATTAAGATAAAATTGTACATTCGTATTTAATTGTTTTTGTGAATACTTTTATTTACTATTTAATTATAAACATGCTCAAATTTATCCACTTTTTTAAACGTAGTTTTACATTCGTAAAAAGTACGATTTCCAAATATATTCAAGAAAATATAAAAAATGATTAATACGTGTGTTTCTGACAACACTGGGCATTCTACTTACAAAGGCCCTTGTACTACTATCCACTACTTATCACATTTCTAAGTAAGTCGCTAGTTATTTACGTCACTGTTTATATGTCGAACAGTCGTTTTTTTTGCATGACTCAAATAAAAAAAGATTTTGAAATGAAATTTGCACGTGAAGCATTTACTTCGATTTATATATCCTGATGATTATGAAATATAGAAAAAAGTTATGAAATTATATGCGCTTTGTGTTACATATTCGAGTTTCATTGAATCAATGTATAGATTGCAGAAGTCTTAATGAACAATATTTATCTGTTATATAAAAGCATTTGTTTTGTGTAATTATGCGTTTTCGTAAAATAGTAATAATCTATTATTATAAATCCGTTTTTTTTATTTGGAATAATTACTATTTTCTAACTATACATTTTTAGAGTATTTCATATACTAGGCGAAGTACAATTGATTGTAAAACCATTTCGAAAATTGTGCTCGAGAAATAATCGAGAATCTGTAATATAACATGTCCCTCTCTGTGATCCCTCTTGAGTAAAGAATTATTGTACCAATTCGATTTGTTAAATAATGATGATGCGTGGAAAAATAAATATCATATATGTATTGCATCAGCGTAAATAAGCTAAGTTATACGATAAAAATATCGTAGGCAATGGAAGTATCGCAATATAATTATTACAATAAAAAGATATGGTATAATAATGTAAAAAGTGCGGTATAATAATGGTGCTCTAATTTTTTTACATCATTGCTTTGGTAAAAAATAATGTTTATTTATAAGATTTGCAGTTCGAGTGCAGTACAGAATTATTATTATGAATGACAACATAAAAAAATTGAATGAAAAAGATGTATGTATCATAGAATGAAGTTGTACTATATAATTGTTATATTCTCAAATTCTTTTGTTAATAGAATTATTAAATTTGTTATACACTTACGTAAAAAAAATATTGCATACACGATAAGTTCTATTCTGTAATTAATAAATGTCTCATACAAATATACGTCTGTAATATTTCATTCTTCGATATATTTATTTGTAATTTCTTTCATGTATTAAACTTCGTCGATAATAAATTTCTTATACATATTATAATCTAATACCATTTACACAACACACACACACACACACACACACACACACACACATACACACACATACACACACACACCCCATATATAATATACTATATATGTATAATATAATTACATACTTCTATCAACAGCAGAGAAAATAATTTATATTATGTACATTTATAATTCTCATGATAATATATTTTAAAGTTAAGTACTTTATTAAATTGATATTATAAATTAATATTTTATTTTTTTATATGGATATTTTTATTTTTACTTTCTAATGTAAATATATAACCACTTTTTTTATTTATTACTAAAAATAATCGTACTAAAAATCTATCTGTATTTTATATACGTACGTATCTGTATACGTATACGTATCTGTATTTTATGTACGTACATATATATGACATGCCAGAACATGATCTTTAAACTATTTCACAGGCAAATAATCTCAATAATTTAATCAAAACATCAAAAAGCTCAATAATTAGGATTATAATAGTCAATCTTATTTCTTTTTTCTAACATAAGAAAGATAAAAATCAGAATAACATAATTTCTTGATCATTTATCTCAAATCTCAAGGATGAAAATTTTTTCAATGATAGCTAGAAATCAACTTACATTTAATAAAAGCATTTTTTACATATACATATATATTTTATAAATACATTTCTAAATAAAATTATTTTCTATCAAATTTGATACAATTCGTATAATAATTAGTATTGATATATTTTATATTAATATATTAATAAAAATTCTGTTTATATTGTAGATCTTTAGATTAAATAACTCTGTGTCTGCTAGGAATTATATTCTGAAAACAACACATCTACATAATATATTATATGTGTTTATATTATGCATATATTATATCATTGCTGGATTTATTTATCCATCTAGTTTTATTCGTTCAATTTTTAAAATTAGTTTGACCAATAGTCGTGATTCAAAGAATTTTGCAATATACATATTTTGATAACATAGTATATTTGTTTTATCTAACGTGCGCACTACATTTACCAGAGATACATTCTGCATTTTTCATAGAGGGCATTACTTGCTTATGACAACGATGACACAGGGCAATTTCACAAACTTTGATTAACTTATCGGTAATTAATTTGCTAAATAATGCTTATTTTATTAACATTAAGTATAAAGTATTAATTTTTTTTTATTTAATACATAAAACAAATTAAATTACAGAATGATATTATAGTTAAAAATTTTATTAGTTTGTACAATTATTTAGACAGTTGATTTATAATAATCATCGATTAAATTAATTAAACATTGGCTGAAGTAATACTCACTTATAATGAGAATTTTACAACTTTTAAAATAGGATTAATTTGAGAAAATCGAAAAGAACGTCTATAATTGGTATAACTACAGTCAAACCTCGATAACTCAAACCTCTACAACTCAAAAACCTCATAAGACGAAAATTTTATTCATTCTCTTTCGTTTTACGTGAAAAATCTCTATAGATCGAAATGAAACCTACCTTAACTTGAATTATTTGTCAGATATTTAGATGTAATTTATCTCTGCAACTCGAATTTAAAGTAGCCAGACCTATACAAGTCGAAGTTTATTTTATAAATCGAACTTCTATTGTCACTACCTCTATAATTCGAAATTGTAGCTATGTATAACCATGAGTATAACAGCCTGGTATTTGTGATATTTTTGGTATTTTTATGATTACATTTATTATATGTATGCAATAAATATTCACTGTCAAATATTTAATTCTTTTCCTTTGAAAGCCATTATAATCGAAAAATTATAATCTCTCATACAAAGCCTTCGTAAGTCGAATTTTCATATTTTAACTTTCTTTTACTAGAATTTCAATAAGTCGAAAACTCTGTAACTCGAAAACTCCTTTTTTTCCCCTTGAGATTCGAGTTATCGAGATTCGACTGTATAATTTTTGAAACGGAGATGTATTATATTTGACATATATATCTTATTTTGCAACACAAATTTATTTGCTTATCTCCAAGTATATTCATAAAACTTCAACTATAGTTTTTTCGTGTGCAAACCGTAAAATTTGAACTGCGACACCGACGAGATATTATTAAAGATCGATCATTCTTACGAAAGTTCGAGTAACTATTAGCTATTAAAATTAATTTTAACATTATCCAATACGTATAATACAATATTAATTTTAGGATTTATTATTATCTCAATGTTTTTTTAGACATTTATTTTAAATATATATTTACAATTTTTGCTAATGTTTAAATTTTATTTTAAAATTGCATTCTTATTTTATTCATAGTTACCATCCGTATTTGATATAAAGATGATGGTAACTGTAGACAAAAAAATTGTAAATTTGCAACGATATATGATATTACAGCATTATAAATACGAATATTTATTTAAAAGTATTTTGATAATTAAAAATCATGAATTTAATCAAATAATGTAATATTCAAATATTTTCTGTTATAATCATAAATTTATATTAATAGTCGATAATATCGATATTCATCTCCGGGCGTATTTTTAGAACATCCAAGCCATTTGATGGTCATGAAAATTTACCCGCTTTTGCAGGTATGTGTAATTAAAGAACGTTGACATGACCGACTGTTGATGATATGATTTATTGTAGTTATATTTCATTTCACCTACGCAAAAGCATACACTATAATGTTTTATGATTAATAAATAATTATAGTTCTTATATTGTAATTATTCTTTTGGGCTTTATAATTTTATTTTATATAATTTTTGTAAACCACTCAGAAAGTCCTACTTCCCCATCCTCTCTGCACTAAGTACAGAGAGTGAACGATCATTGATGACAGAGCTCTCGAAAAATTCAAGAGCTCGTGTCGTTCTCACGCTCAGAGAAGAGGATTATTACTCCTCATCGTGGTTACATCAACTCCCATGTTAGGGAGGGAGAATGAGATCAACTCCTACAGAACTGATCCTGTGAAGTATGATCTTAAAATTGATGTACCACCGCAGCCCTAGATATAGTATAGGTGAAGGTATTTTAATGACGAGAAACATTTGGTCATTATAGCCATCTATTGACAAAATTCAGAAACAACTAATTTGTCCGTTAATTTACATAAATAGAATTCAAAGCTGATTATCTTTCTATAGTTCTCAAGTGAGCATAACGTTTTTACAAACGTAGACGTCACATGTTAAAAGCGTATTGTCACCATATATGTAATACTACTATAGTGCTACCGAAAACATCACGGTGCAGACAATAATTATCGCTTCTCACTTCCGCAATTTGTGTACAATGCGCATATGCACGTTTGTAATCAATTCATCATATATGATTTTATCACACACGCTGACAACATATGTTCATGTCTAGCAAAGTTGATTATATTTGCCAAAAATACACAAAACTTATCTTATTCCATCTGCATCAGTATTTATTATTACTTCACATAATTTTGATCTAATATTGATGCATTTTTTATTTTTTTTATTTTACGCATTAAAAATTTTTTTACTTTATTCTCTACAATTAGAAGAGTTTCTGAGTAATAATCCATTATAATAAACGCTAAACAAAAGAAGGATACAAATCATAAATCAATCAATTCATATATTATAGTAATTTATATACTCCTATATAAGTAGGGGAATACATTATGATATACTTCCATTTTCCAACCAATTAATTTCATTTTCAGCCAATTAGATTAATTGATTGATTTTATATTGAGTCTGTTTATATTTTATAGGTATGTCTTTTCTCGTATAGATTAAATGGCACAACGATTAATGATTTAAAAGAAAACAAAATCTGTATCTTATTTATCTTGTTTATAAGAATGTTTATTATATCTTGTTTATTATAATGTATCTTATTTATAAGAAAGTTTTACTCGGTCAACTTAGCGTCTTTCTAAAACTGAAGTTATTCTTCACGCGAATTATGATTGATTATTGACAAAGTTAGTTTATTCTGTTTATAATACAAAAAGGAAAAAAGAAAGGAATTGTTTATACCACAATAAATGTACGCTGTGTTTTTAGAATTTAAAAAAAATCAACAAACAAATAAAAAGTTTCAATGTTTTAACGAGAAAATCTATACCAATTGACTTATGATGAAATCTAGGAAAGCTGGAACCTTCGTATATACGCCTGGAATATCAGGTTGAGCGCACTTCTGGCCGTATGAAACTATCCCAACAACGTAATAATATTGTTTATTTCGAGGATCAGGCAACATCAGTGGTCCACCACTGTCACCCTGAAAATTATTTTGTATCGTAAGAGAAATGTATTAATAAAACATATTCATCTAGAATTTAACACACTGCACAAATACACACACACACACACACACACACACACAAATTATTAAAAATTTTTTCTGTCTTCTTAAATTTCAGTTTTGGAAATCATTGCATTGTTGCATCATATTAATTAACGAATTTATTTTTGTTATTTGTATATTATTAACACCATTAAATAAATAAATAATGAAAGCACGCACAATTAAGATTCGGAAACTAATAGAACTATTACAAAGGAAGGGTTGCGATTTAAACCATTTTTGCTCCCCCCCCCCTTGAATTCAAATAAAATTTGGCGGAAAATATATATGTTTCATAATTCCCTAAAAGAATCCGTAACCTCATTGTTTATTAATACACATTTTGAATTTAAATGGTTTATAGGGGTTTTGGCACTTTCTGATAATTGAGGTTTTCTTTGACAATGTTCCTAGAATTGACACTTTATCAAACTGTCTTAAAAACTTGCCTAGCTAAGGTATTATCTAGAATATATCAATTAAGAGATGAAAGTGATGTAAGCGTGCACACACTGTCATCCAACGTTCGCGTTGAATCCACGAATGCGCTATCTTCACACGCATCTATATAGTGGTTCAAGACCTTGCAGATTCGAAATAATGATCGCATGATTCAAAATAGATAAGTAAATAAGAAAAATAACAATAAGTTCAATAGATTGATTTATTAAAAAAGAAAGGGGGGAAAATGGTGCAAAATGAATAGATCTCTAAGATTTTGTTCTGACCGTGAATGAAGAGGAATAGAATCGAAAAAAAAATGTTTGATCCTCTCGCCAAGATAATATAAATTGTCGACATTTACCCAACCACCTCCACGTGCACCATAAGGAGATTATTCGATCGCACATCTTGTGTACGTATATGTATTTGCAAGAGAAAAGAATACAATCTGTGAATTCGATAATATGAGATATCCCGAAATATAATAACTGATTGGTATTGTCAGTGTCAAAACAGTGCGAGAATGGTTGGTTGTGTACATATCGCATTAATTTTATAATGTTTTGGATGTTACCGATTTTTGGATAAAAATGGAAACTTATTTCTCACTTTGCATGTCCAAAAATGCTTCTACGGATAATGATAGCAGAGATTCACCTGATACAGATTAGTGTGAATCGGATAAAGTAAAAAAAAATATGGTAACTGCAAAATAATAATGAAAGGGGTTTGGAGTCACAAAAATCACTGTAGGAGCGACGAATTATGGGGTCCCCGTAATTCATCTTATATTATTTGCGGTGTTTAATGTGCGCGCGCACGCACACGCAAGACACACACACACACATACACACACGCGCGCGCGCGCGCGCAAAACCGATTGAGTAACCTCCACGTGGTGCACGTGGCGGGTAATGCAAATGTCGACAATTTATATTATTTTGGCCAAAGGATCAAACATTTTTTCGGTTCTTTTCCTCTTCATTCATGGTCAAAACAAAATCTTAGAGATTTATTTATTTTGCATAATTTTCTTCCCTTTCTTTTTTAATAAGTCAATTTATTGAACTCATTGTTCTTTTTCTTATTTACTTATCTCTTTTGAATCATGCGATCGTTAGTTCAAATCTGCAAGCTCTTTAAATGGTCTTGAACCATTATAGATGCGTGTGAAAATAGCGCATTCGTAGATACAACGCGCTGGATGACAGTACGGTGCGCACGCTTGAATCGCTTTCATCTCTTGAATTTAGATTATATTCTAGGCAAGTTTTTGCGAAAATTTGGTGAAGTGGCAATTCCAAACATTGTAAAAAAAAACCTTAATTATCGAAATATGTTAAATTCTCTGTAAATCGCTCAAATTCAAAAATGTAATAATTCATAAATGACGAGGTTCAAGATCCTTTTAAAGAATTATGAGACACATGGACGTACATTTTCCGCCTAGTTTCTTTTGAATTCAAAGGGCGGCCAAAAATGACTCAAATTGCAATCCCTCCTTTAGTGAAGTAATTTTATAACAAAAATAATATGTAAGTATAATGATAATTAGAAAGGCAAAATTTTACTAAAAAATTGTTTAAATAAAAAGTTTAAATAAAATTAAAATACATATTTATAATATATGTATAAATCAAGAATTCTTAATTTTTTGTTCGTTTTTCAGAAGAAAGAAAGGGGATAGAAGAGAGAGAGAGAGAGAGAGAGAGAGAGAGAGAGAGAGAGAGAGAGAGGAAAAATAAACCTGTTATTAATTTTTTATCATAATTTTACTATTTTCTTTCTTTCACCTGACAAGCATCTTTTCCACCTTGAGCATATCCAGCGCATACAACACGGTTGTCAATCACCGCCTGCGTATTTTGATAGGTAGTACGACATTTTTCTTGTGGAACTACAGGAACTTGTGTTTGCAAAAGTTTACTGCTTTTTGGTCCTTCTAAAAAAGAAAAATAGTAAATTTTTTAAATGTTTTGACTATAAGGGATTATTGTGTATTTATTATCAGATTATAATTAAGCGAGATTTAAGTTATACCGCATATTACTTACGGAAATAAACAGATCCCCATCCAACAACGAAAGGATACGTATTCTCTAAATTTGTATTTCTGATAAAATCGTCCATTGGAAGACAAATAGGATGAACAGATACTGAAAGTTAACAAGGTATATCAATCCATTATATTGTGACAAGAAAAAAGAATTATGTTCTACAGCAATATTTAATTTTGAAGATTGCAATATCAATACATGTAATTTTGAAAATTTTATTGACTTTATAAATTTAATATCTATTTTAAAATGTATTACTTTATTATACTGTTACGCCCGCGGCGCGTTCCGAAAGTATTACACTCGCGGCGCATACTCGACACTCTCGCGCACTCCCGCACTCGCGAAATGAATAATACATATATTTATAGAGTAAAAATATGAATAACAATAAGCTTTACGAGCTTGTCTATCTAAACGTAATCATATCATTCTCATTTAAGAGTAAAAGAAAAAAATAGAGGAGAGTCCCCTATTATAGAGATAAGCTCCTAATATGAGCTGTTTCTGTTAAAGTAATAAACATACCATCTGCTGGTTTTACCATAAACTTATTGTGCTTTGAGTGAAGTATATTTAATGGAAAAATCGTTATTAGATTGTGCGTATATTCATCGTGAAAAAACATTGATTAAATTGGAAGTTGTTAAGTTCTATTGAGTCTTTAAATCTTGTTTATTATTTAATAAATAAATGTTTGTGCAGATCATAAATTCTGCATGTATAAGTACTAGACTAAAATCGCATTAACAAGAAAATACAGGATATGTTAAATTGCTTAATTGTAGAGATTGGATTTGATTAGATCGTGAATCCGCAAGACGTGGGACTTGTAATATGAGGTACTCAGGATTCTTCTAATATGAGACTTGACATCGCGAGCGCCGTGTCGCTTGATAATTTACGGTGCTTTCTATTTAGCGACGAAAGTTGGCATAAGCGTCATTCTATCTTTGTTGTCATTGAACGTTGAAAAAAGACAAAATGATGCTTACAGTCAGTGGCACAAAAGCGTTATCTGTTTCTCTTGAGAAAGAAAAGATTTTTGAAAAATAATTATATCATTTTGAAGTATATTATATACGCTTTGATGCATTTATTTAATACGTCATCTAGTTCCCTCCGTTGTCGATTAAGGCTTGGAATAATATAGGCATACTTTTTATTATACAAGGTTTTTTTGTAAAAATCTCGGAAACTCTAAATCATGACTTCCAAATCAAATGTAATTGATACTAATTCCTTCAAAATGAAGATATGTTTTTTCTTCATCTGGATTTTTATAGCAATCTATACATTTTCAATCGTGTTAACATAAAGAGATTGTGAAAATCAGTGTTTTGTAAAAATGCCATTTTATATATCCTGTATTTATTGGGTTTTATTCAGTTATAACACAACAACTAAACCAAACTGAAATCTAACTTTCAAAGCATTTTAGCCTAATGTATTGCTAATATTAACATATAACAATTTTACTCATACGACATCTATTAACAGAATTATATGAATAATACGCTCTTGTGCCACTGACTGTATGTCAATTTATGTCGCTAGAGAAATGGAAAACACTTTATTCGAGTGCTAAAGTTAGAGGGGGAAAGATTGAAATTCGTAATAAGAAATAAAATTACATATTTATGAATGCTCTGAGAAAAGAAAGAAATAGAATTTATATATATATATATATATATATATATATATATATATTTGTAGTATACAACTATAAGTGAATTTGTGATTATTGCAAATAATTTTTTCATTTCTATTTTAAAACATTTATATTTTATTAAATATAATTTTCTAATTGTAATACTGATTTTTGCATTTTATTAGCGAATTCTCAGAGTACCTATAACTCATATTAAGAGCACACTTTTTCGATTTTGTATAAAGCTCTCTTTTTACAATCTTCTAATTTTTAGAAAAAAATAATATTTAAATTAGATTTTCTATTTTAGTATGTATCTTAAAGTTTATTAAATTTTCTTTAAAATGACTTATCACATTTTTAGGTTCTACCCAGAGAGAAAGAGAGAGAGAGAGAGAGAGAGAGCAAGACTATCGCCAATTACACAAACTAAACTAGTTAAATATCTCATCATAGGGAACTTTCGTTTAACATTGTTACATTTCTATAACTCTCCGATGTAAAACGATAATATACATACATCCATCAGTTAAGATTCGGATGGAATAAGATTTGCATTTGAATGAACAGTGTATTACAGGACAAAAGATTGAAAGTTAATTGATTCTTAAGCAATCTGAGTAAAGTTTCACTTTTTATTTTCTATCTTATACCAATCAAATTCTTCATATAAAGAATTTTATATCGCGTTTTCCCTATTTATGCATACGTGATGGAAATCTTGCCTTTTATTTCTCAAAGGAGAATTATGTAAAACGAAATAGAGTAGAATAAAAAGAAGCTTACGTGTAAAGGGTACTTCCTGGAACGTTTTCAGAACCGCCACATCGTTCGTGAGGGTCCAGCGATCAAATTCGGGGTGCACTGTTTTCCTTTCGATGAAGTCCTCAAACGGGGTCGCCCCATCGTAGTCATCGTTGAGATCCAAGTCTCCAATGCGCACTTTGTACAAATCTTCTCGTTCGTAAACGCAATGCCCGGCGGTAAGCACATGTCGACGAGTAATCAAGACGCCGCCGCAAAGCCAGCTCGGAACGTTTGGATTTTCCGAGTTTGTATATCCGAGAGCGGTCATCCAAGGCCAAGCACCTGCGAAATGAATCGACTATCGATTAACCGATGAATCGATTAACTGCAATGATAATAAAGTGCTAGAACAATCAATGCTGATCTCGGCCATCTTTATAATTGTTTCCATAAGTAAATGAGTGCCAATATTTTTTATTATTCTGTATAAATATTTTAATTGTTCTATCAAAATCTATTTGAAACGAAGTGTAGAGCAAGTTAATTACATTTCCCGAGATTAATTTATTGAAAAAGACTTTTACTCTCAATTGTTTGTAATGCAAAAAATACAGGAAAAAAATAAAATTGGTCGAACAATATTCCTGTAAAATCTTTTAAAAACAAGAAAGAACGGACTTTAAATTTTCTGCAATAAATTGAGATAAATTTTTTTTCATAAAAGACATCAAAATTCTGATATGATTATTTAATTAGCAATTTAAATTAATGGGAAATGTGTTAAAATGCTCTGAATGCTCTTTAATGCAAAAATCATTCATACCTAACGGGGCTGGCGTGCCACCAACGATTCTCTGTGGTATCACATTACTGAATCCGCATTCAGGTGGATACAAAGGACCGTATTCAGATTTGCTGGAGGGACAGCAAACCTTAGGATCATTACCTTCGTAACCGCAAATGGAAGCACGGAGAAATTCGAGTACTTGCGGATTTTCCTTGTTCAATTTCAGAAGATTGAATAACGACGTACATGATTTGATATTGATGCATGTACCGACATATCCCTGCGGATTTCGGCATGTATCTGTCAAAATTCGAATTTAAAGAATACACGAACTATAATAATAACACGCCTAGTAAATTTCTGTGAGATATGTTAAAATAATTTCTGTTCTTTTTTCCTATATACAGTATGTACATGGTTTAAGTTTCAAGAACCTTTTTGCTTATAACAAAAAGATCACAATCGTGAGTTTATATGTCTTGCAAAAACTTCTCATATCGTTGATATAAGCCGATCACTGTTTATAATGTAAACATTTTTAGGAGTGTCGACACTAATCATACTCATTGTAAATCAATAGCTTTTACCATCAAATAAGATGAACAGTTTGATTTCTTTGGTACTCTTAGGTCTTTATTATAGGTCATTATCAAATCACATCTCAAGAGTATATTAGGTGAAACACTGCTTGGAATAGAATTTTATATCTTAAGATGTAAGATAGTTATTATCGTATTTTGATAATCATAATTTAATTGATATTTAATTCATATTGATATATGATATTTAATTGATATTTAATTCATATTTTGATAATCATAATTTAATTGATAATTTGATAATCTTAATTTAATTAAAAATTAATGAAATTTGATCAATTTTTTGCAGAAAATCAATTTGATTTGGATATTGCAATAACCTAAGGAATAGGTTTGGTAATTCTATCGTCTGCATTCTCATTAATTCCTGTACTATTAAGCTTGCAAACACGTGCCTTCTGTCAATACGCACGTTTTTGGTAAAATCATATATCTTATAAATCTTATAAATCAATGATATTAGAATTATATGGATTGTACTGTTACGTCCTGGGGTATGAAGGACGCGGGGAGTGGGATCGACCTTGGAAATTATTTGAGATAAAAGGAGTTTGTTGAGATAGGAGAGTCACAATACTCACAATCAGAAATGGCTAGTCTTTAAAGCCGTAATCACACTAGCGATTAAGGTTGAGATTGGATTGAAATTTGACCAATCAGAAGAAAAATAAATAATATCAAGTTTAGTAAATTCTGCTTTGATTGGTCAAATCCCAATTTAATCTCAATCTC
>NW_012028024.1:55631-58815 GCF_000956235.1 Wasmannia auropunctata
GAAAAGATATAAAAGCTGATGTACATTTTTGCAAATTGTTTATGTCCTTTAGATCTTTGAGTGTTACTATCCATTCAGTTACCTTTCTTACTGTTTGGCGTATAGATTAAAAAAAAAGTTCTAAATTGATGCAGCGTTTGAACCGAAGTTACGCAACAAAATAGGTAGGCCGGGTAAATTTTACCCAGTGTGGTAAATTTGGGTGGCAAATATGGTGTGGTAGTCTAGGGTTAAAAGATCCGACTTTGGCCATGTTCGGACAGTTCTACGTTAATACTGTAATTTCTCAATATATATAATGAAAAAATAAAAAGTTTCATTACATTGTAAATATATATATACACTGTGATCGAAAAAATACTATTCTATAATAATACCAGCATTATTACGCGATGATTATATCAGTATGTACTTAAATAAAATGGAAAAATTAAGTTTATTCGCGTGCCTTGTTCCACCGTAATGTGTACTTTGTAATATTACGAATTTTTAAAAAATTATAAAAATTAATATTATGTAAATGGACAAGTATACGGATAGGTAATGTTTACAAAGCTAAGCGCATTTTTCGATGACATTTTGACATATTTGATTTCTCTACAAAAAAAGTACCTAAACAAAGTTTCTGACTGACAATGAGCTAAAGATTGTAATGGAATCCGTGGATTCAAAAAGATGATAAAAAGCATACCTTGAGAATGCATCGACGGTATTAATGCACACAGCAAACCAATGAATACTAATATCACAGTTGACATTATGAGTCACTTGTCTACAGGTATTCTGCAAAAATACAATATTTTTACAGGTTTTAGTCATTGTTCGGATACTTCGGATAATGCTAATGTCAGTGGTATTGTAATTTTCAAGTCTTATAATTCGAAAAGTGCTTAATAAAAAAATATTTTATTATAGTGTTTTTGAAAGCTCTCGAGATAAGCTACAAAAATATGCAATAAAAAATGGGGGATTCTATTTAAAAAATTTGAAGTAACTTTGACAGCCCCACCCAAAGTCAAACCAATGGTATCATTTTATGTCCCCTTTGAAGTCAAACAACTTTTGTTTGAAACATTTTTTTGTATCTATCATAGTTTTCGAGAAATCTTAATGGATCATTTAAAATACCCTCTGTATATTTGCTTTTATCATTATGAATTGTATGTTAAACATAATTATGATATTGTTAAAATATTGAAAGCAGCTTCCGTTTGTATTTTGACAATACAGATGAGTCGAAATAAGATGCTTATGATGAACATAAAAGAATTGCAAATTCAATAAACCGTAACGTACGTAATACGTGCGCGGAGATTTCAATGCTCCATCATTGTAATTAGTATGAAAATAAGTTCTGCTTGGGTAATATTGAACAAATACACTCGTTAACCATATTGGATTGTGTTATAAGACATATTCGATGGGCATGCAAACAGTTATCGCATCATTCTATTCTTGTCTTAAGTACGTCTAATAAATGATAAATATAATAACGCTGATAGCACTGACAAAGCGTGCTCCCCGAATACGCCTATACTATAATCATTTGCAACCTAGCGTGATAACATTGTAAGATTGCTCAGCAATTTCGTTTCATGGTTGAAGTTAATTAAAAGTTATATTCTAACCGTATACGTAGCGTTGATAAAATCGCTCCGAATTCAATAAAAAAGACATCACGCCAAAGATATCGCCAAATATACATAACACGCCAGGGAAAAATAAGTTAATAACTTAAACTTTGACTATAATATAAAAAAAAAATTACATTTAAATTTAAAATATTTATGTAAATCTTATTATGCAAAGGTATATAAATATATTTCAAATTTTATATTTTTTAAATTATATTTTTAATTTTTTAAAATTTCTTCTGAAGAATCCAAAGCAAGTCCATCAAAAAATTTGCGATTAAAGAATTCTCTAGTAGATCGATAGAAACTATAAAGTCAATTGAATAATTAAACGCTGTATCTTACTGTCAAATATAAAAATATTAAATCCTGGCTGAGAAAATATTTTTCGCAATAACATCTTTTTAGTATTTTAAAATGCATAATATAAGCATGATTTATTAAGAATTGAAGATCAATATGATATTTCTGTTTCAATCTCAGTTATTAATTGCAAATCCAAAAATTTATTCAGCGCACAGTTGAACAGCTAAACATGGAGTTAAAAAATTCATATAAAATTCGTTAGGCACCAAGATTCAGCCGTAACCGCAGAAGGCTCTCTCGAATTTAGTTATGTTATTCACATAGGCAGTCTAATTCAAATGATAATTATTGATAAAAATATTATATCATATCTTACGATTAGAACAGTTTCTTAAATTATATTTCTTCCTATCATATTCATTGAAAAGTATATCTTTTTATTTATATTAACAAAATAGATATTAAAACGATTGATATGACGAAGAAGAATCTGTTATCGCAAAAGCTGCATTAAAAATGTAATTATTAGCAATACAGTGGAATTTATACATTTCAATAAACATAAACAAATGTTAACATAACATAAATATTAAAATGTCATATTTAATAATGTAACTATTACAAAGTAACATATGGTGTTATATTAAATTTATATTAAATTTTTGAATCTGATATTTTAACATCAATGTTATGTTACTGTTGGTGTTTACTGAGATTCGACTCAATAATGTACAATAATGTAATAATGATTATCGTACAAACCAAGGAGTTCTCTCCAACTTAGCTTCTTTTTTATATATGCAAACGTCAGCAACTTTTGCGAGAATTGTTTGGTTGTTATACTGAATAACTTCACTTCGACAGCTTGATAATAAATGTGTATTTCTCTTTATGTGTTCACAGCTTTTATAGTACATTAGCTCCCTCTAAATTAGCCTGCTCGAAAAATCTATTATGTATTCATTGCGTAAAAAGAAGAAGCGAGTAATGTATCGGTAGTGAGGGTAGGCTGATCCGTGGACGGAACTACGTCATGGCAGCCATCGTGAAAGACCACTTTTTTTGACGTTTATCAGTAAAGTGGGGGAAAAGCGCGCGAGCGAATAGACAATATATTTTGTATGATTGGCGCCCTTGAGCGGTTATCACAGTATAACCAGTAGGTCCACTCAGCGAAAAACTGAGTCTTCGCGTAGGTATCGCCGCGCAACTTTTGTTTTGGGTTGGATCCAATGAAATGCAAG
>NW_012028025.1:0-658 GCF_000956235.1 Wasmannia auropunctata
TTGACGGCCGGATGTAAGCGCGAATCAGGCATGATTGCACTTTGCTCGATTGATAAGAGATCCGATGAATAATCTAATGTCAATGTAAGACAGAAAGAGAGAAGCGAGAGAAGAGAGAGAGAGAGAGAGAGAGAAGAAAAACGAGAGCGAGAGCGATCCTTCTCCGAGTGCCGTAACTCCGACGTAACTCTCCCGTTTACTCACGAGAGCGAGATCGAGTCACAAGTCCCGAACCACCACTATAACCCGCGCGCGTGGAAAAAGAATTCACCCCCGGTGCGCGAAAAACTATCCTCTTCCTCTTCTTTTTAGGCCGGCTATCCGCAGCGGCGAACTGCTGCGGCGGAGGCTGCTGCTGCTGCGAGCCGCCTCGCGGACGGTGAGGGAAGAAAAAAGAAAGGAAGAAAGAGAGAGAGAGAGAAAGGTGGAAAGGAAGAGTGCGGAGAGAGAGTCCTCTCTCCCTCTCTCTGGCGCGTTTCCCGTCTCGCGTTTTTTTCCTCTCGCGAGAGACGGTTACATCGACGAGCCGGGACGTGTCCCTCGGGTTAACACACAATCGAAGCAGGCCCCACACGCACAGCGACGGTGATGACGGTGGTGCAACGACGTCGCGACGACGACGATGACTACGACGGCGACGACGACGGCGACGACGACG
>NW_012028025.1:8101-8529 GCF_000956235.1 Wasmannia auropunctata
TTATTGATTATTTTCATTTTGCCGAATTTCCAACGAAATTTTCTTTTCTCTCGCTCGCAGTTTCACGCAACGGGTCTCTACAATGACGAAGGTATATCCGACATATTGAGCAAGACGATCTCCGAAGTGATGCCTAAACTGATCAAAGAGAACCAAAAGGTAATTGTGGACAATATTAATCAAGTCGCCACAGAGATGCTCAACGATTACCTGAACACTATAACGCTTAAGGAGCTGCTGAAATTGTTAGGTCTATAGGGTAATATTTTTTCGTCGTGTTCGATGCCGCGCTATCGTTCGATCAGTCATTTCTACAATCGCAATCGTTCTCACTCGATTAAACGATACGTACAATACAAACGTATGATAATACACTCGAAGAGCGTTGGTAACAAGTTTTACTCACGTCGAGGATTAAAAAATCCTTA
>NW_012028026.1:0-729 GCF_000956235.1 Wasmannia auropunctata
CGCGCGGATCGTCACCTGCCGTTCGACACTATTCCTCTCTCCAAATATATGCGGCTCTTATCCTCCTGTCTCTCGCGTGCAACGTCTCGTACGTGCGTTGCGCGAAGCGGCGCGCGTGTCGCGGCTCACGGAGTGCGTGACTCGCGCGAGCGGAACGCGGCGCCGAACGAGATTACCTCGTCCTTGCTTCGGCATCGTGACACGGCACAAGCGCGCGCGAGAACATAGAGATAGGCGCGCTCTCGGCTAGCTCGGATTGCGTGCGCGTCGTTGACACGCGCGCTCTCCAATATCGTCCGTCAATTCCACTGATCTCTCTCTCTTCTCTTCTCTCTGTGTGTCCTTACAGTCGCCGACTCAGCGCGCGCTCACGAGAAGGGCGCAAAGAGCAGGACCTCCGGAACGTTAATGATCCTTCCGCAGGTTCACCTACGGAAACCTTGTTACGACTTTTACTTCCTCTAAATGATCAAGTTTGGTCATCTTCCCGGCAACATCGGCAATGCCGACGCATTGCCGCGCACCAGTCCGAAGACCTCACTAAATCATTCAATCGGTAGTAGCGACGGGCGGTGTGTACAAAGGGCAGGGACGTAATCAACGCGAGCTTATGACTCGCGCTTACTGGGAATTCCTCGTTCATGGGGAACAATTGCAAGCCCCAATCCCTAGCACGAAGGAGGTTCAGCGGGTTACCCGGGCCTTTCGGCCAGGGAACACACGCTGATA
>NW_012028027.1:0-667 GCF_000956235.1 Wasmannia auropunctata
TATCTACACATAGCTTGAGGTGTAATGTAACAAATTTTTTGTGGCTCGCGAAACTCTACTCCGGGTCAAATTAAACGACGCAGCTTTTTGAGTTTTGATTTTGGGCCGTGTAGAGAGGTAAGTCTTATTTTTTATTCAGTCTGTTGTGCACAATGAGACATTTAGCCACCTTCAAGAAAAATTTGTTTAAGTGCGAGGGTGAGTCGGAGAATGATGGTGACGTCTCCGACATGTGGGGTGTACCCTTGCCGGAGGCTGATGATCGCGTGCCCGAGGCGGAGGAAGATCTGGAGTCGATCTCTTCTCTATCTACCGTAATGTGGGAGGATGTCATGCGTGAGACGTCCGATCTATTGGGTGAGTGATATCTTTTATTTATTTTCTCTCATCCCTTTCTCCTTTTTCTTTTGTTTCTATTTCTTCTCGCGGTACTTTAGCTATGGCGGAAAACGAGTCCACGCCGGACCTAGCCGCCCTGCTTGTGCCCCGGGTAGCGATTTCGAAGAGGTCCCGGACGGCCATGGTAACGTAGTGTCGTTACCGGATGAGATATTGGAGGACTTTCCGTCTGATGAAGGCGAAAATAGCTTCATCGAAGAATTAAGGGATCCTTCCGGGGATCCTGATTTTCCCGAAGGCGTGCATATTAGATCGGAAGAGCACACGT
>NW_012028027.1:12392-13325 GCF_000956235.1 Wasmannia auropunctata
GTATGAGGGACACCAAAAAGATCAAGGGGGTCAAGAGTAATGTCGTAGCGCGGACGATAACGTTCGACGATTACACGCGATGCCTGAACGAACATATCGAAATGACTCGTAGTCAGTCGTGCATACGATCGAGGCTGCATGAGGTATACACGGTGTCCGAAACGAAAATCGCTTTGAGTCCGTACGACGACAAACAGCACATTGTACCGAATTTGACGGAGACACTACCGTGGGGACATTATCGGATTCCGGTGTAATGTATATATGCGTATGTATTATATCTAAGTGTGTATGCATCGAATGATACACGTATGTATGCGCGGCGTATGCATCAAATGTATCACAGTATTATAAGTATATGTATTATACGTTGCATGTTATGTATATTAATTTTTACAATATTTAATATGTCTTTTTTACAATAATCAATCAATATATTACATTTATGTCTTTTTATAATAATCAATATATTGCATTTTTATGTATGTTAACTTTTTATAATGTTCCATATGTAAGGTAATTGTTTATACCGTTCAATATATGTTACAATAATCAATGTATATGTACGTTTTTTTTTCATATTTTAAATATGGTAATTTTTGTAATAATCTACTTATGTTTTTTTTTATATTCCTACTTATATTTCTACTTATTACGTTTATAAAAGAATATGATACTGTTGGAAGGGAAGGATACAGTTTTATATTTTTTCATGTACACGTATATTCTTCGTATGTTTTTTACAATAAAAACGATTAAGCCAGAGAATCTTTGTGTATCCACGAATTGTGCGATCCATCGAATCCCAGCCACTTCACGTACACCTCGTCTCCTTTCCTGCGCAGCACCTTCTCTACAAGATACACGTCCGGATACGTCGCGCGATGCAACTCGTGCTCGTAGAACCCTCCGGCGACGGATTTTCCGCGATAG
>NW_012028028.1:0-661 GCF_000956235.1 Wasmannia auropunctata
ATATTAATATTACATATAATTGATATTGCTGATGTCATATGTTATATCTTTATTTATATGCTACTTTTTTCGTTAATTTCTGTGCGAATTTATATAATATTATATGTATTCAAAGTAAAATGATACATATTTTTGTTGTTAAAACAGATATCATTAAAAATTGTAGATAAATAAATCATTGATATGATAAAATCACAAAATAAAAATTTTTTAGATACTGTTAAGCGTAATATTGCAACTGATTAGTCACGATTATGATTTTTTTTACAGAATCAGATATAGTCATATACTTTTAAAAATTCATTACATTAATAATCGACTTTTAATAATAAAAAAACGTAATGTATTCAGCATTATAATTGTAATTTTTGTCGTTTTATCTGGATAAATTAAGATCGATGTAGCACGTGACACTTGACAGACAGGAAACTTATTGTTAGTCTCTAAATTTATTCACTTAACATTTATTGAATTTATTGAATTTGATTGCAATAATTATAATTGCGTCGCAATTATACGTAAAAGCACAGCAATATCAGACTAATATATACGTACATTAGTGAAGTTAATAATTATTATTCGTACAATGATCACATTAAAGCTTTTGTCTTCAATTCATATTTGCAATGAGAATATCGGAAGTCCGGGTTTTATCCATTTT
>NW_012028028.1:7995-14420 GCF_000956235.1 Wasmannia auropunctata
TATCTAACCTATTCTATGTCATATACGGTACATTTTTTCTCTATTTTGATATAATTCCTACACAGTTAAAAATGTTCGGAAAATTCCGTGAGATTTATAAGGTACTGAAATAACTTAATTTACGAAATTAGGTTACTGAAAACGAAATTTAGTAACATTTGAAGCAAATTTACTAAATTTCTCTTAAAATTCTGATACTGTATCGTAGAATTATAAACGGTTGCTTAAAATCACTAAATGGTAACGGAAATTTAAGGTATCAAAACTGGAAAAAGTTGCGCAATGTACTCTGCGCAGCTTTTGTCCAGTGCACTACTAGACGGCTTGTGAAAACGACATTCTTCCGCATCAAGCTCACGGACAGAGAAAGGTGAAAGCAAAGAATAGTGATGATTTTAATATATAATCCTGCTAATATTATTTATCTTCTTGATATATGAATAATAAACTAATACGTGCGAAGTATACATGTTTACACAAATAACTAAGTGCGTATAGATTATATGCAGTATTCTCAATGCATTAAAAGAGATTAAAAAAATTTTTTATCGGTTTATTAATTTTAATATATATGTATGCAATTTATAATTACCTTGGTACATAAATAATAAGATAATGTGAGCGAAGTATGTTTATACAAACAATTACGTACATACGTGTGTTATATGATAATACTCAATATATCAAATGTATAGTCAAAAACTATGTACACTCAAATATAACTCTTTATAACTATAATTATAAAGTATTTTTTGATTATACATTTGACATGTTGAGCATACTATGTAACACACGTCACATATGTATGCAGTTTGCATAAACATACCTCGCTCACATTATCTTACTATTTATGTATCAAGGTAATTGTAATTTGCACATATGTTAATATGTACATATATGCTAATATGTTGCAGTTACTGCAAATTACTAAACTATAACGGAATTTTCAGAGACGTGTGACTAAAGCTTTATACAGTTACTGCTTCTGAAATTTTTATTCCCGTTTAGTAAATTTCAAATTGGTAACTGCATAAAGCTTTAGTCACATGTATTTGAAAATTTCCACAGAAATTTCTAACAATGTATGCTTGCATATTAATTTTATTTCTCTCAGTAAAGTTTTAAAGGGAAAAGTAGCTCCTAGGGCAAATAATAACAATTTTTAGTTAGGTAAATAATAACATGTCAAAAAGCTTTTTTAATATTTGAATATGATTTTTGTAATTTATTCGGAATAATGTGAGATTAGTTACAAGACAAGATTCAGAAAAATAAATGTGATTTTCAATAAGAAATACTACCAAATAATGTTATTACTATTATTTATCAATAAATAAAAATTTACATTTGGCAGAGTATAGAAATTAATATAAATTACCTTATTTAATCAAAATATCAAAAGAAAGATTGATTAAGATTTAAGGATTATGTATTTTATAATTGTCCCATCGGGTGTCACTAATTACCCATAAGGTGCGGTAAATAGTGACAAATGTAGGTTTCAGTTTTTATGAAAATCTAGCCCGTAACATGACTTATGGAAACTCTAATTAAGTTTTTTTTGTATATTTAAAAGTGGAAAGTACTCTTTTAGTGAAAAATCATATCTTGTAAACTTGAAATTAGCTTGTAGGGGAGAGAAGAAAAAATTCGTCACTATTTGCCCCCCCTTCCCTTACTTTACTTCAATTATTTTTATACTAATTATTTTTTGAAACTAATAAATTATTTCTTAATGTGCACTGTTAAATCTATAATGTCAAATTTAATCCTATTTAAGCTCCTACATTGCTTCTACTTATATGCAGTTATTTTTAAATAAAACGATGAAATTTAACTCAAATTTGGGTTAAATTGAATTTAAACAGTTTTGAATTATTTAAGTCCATTGTTTTAGTTAAAAATAACGATTTATTAAGTAGGATCAGTGGCGACTTAAATAAGATTAAATTTGACACTATAGATTTAATAACGTGAGTTAAAATATTTTATTTAAAAAAGAATTAATATATTTAATTACAAGTATTGTAAAAAATTATTTTTCTTTTGTGATATAAATAAAGCTTACTCTGTATTTAATGAATCAGTGCATCTTTTACTGATTGGCTGTATTTATGTTTTAGCCTCTTCTCCGACTTGAGAAGCCTGGCAGGCACGACTCTGATGAACCTTTTGGCAGCCCTCTTCATGGTTCAGCTATTATTCATCGTAGGCGCTGGAGGAGTACAGGTATTTTTACGTTTCTCTCTCTTCTGTTTATTACGAGACAATCATCTCGTTTATTACATAGAATTCTTTTCTGCAGAATCCTTTATATATGCGAAAGATTTATAAATACTGTAGCCACTATGTCTTACACGAAATATGAAATGTACAGAGTTGCCACAAACCTGGAAAACCGGGAAAACCAGGAAAAATCAGGGAAATTTAACCTAGTCAGGGAAAACCTGGAAAAGTCAGGGAAAGATATAAAAGAGCCTGGAATTTTGAACTTTACTCCTTAAAAGAAATCCACCCCGATTCTGTAACTCTTAACGACAGTTCGGTAGCGTTATATTTTTTGAATTGCCCTTTCTGATTTGAAAATTCTTTTCCAGAATTAAAAAATAGAAAATAACAGAGCAAAATAATTTTGTATGAAAATCGAAAAAATTTTTGAAAATTACGATTTTGTTCGAGACTTCTTTCTGTTATCGCAATCGAAAATATTTTGAATATTTAACAATATTAAAGAAATGTCTACGGGAATCTTTCTGCTTTTACCACTGATTGTGAGTTTTTGTCTGGTCCCCCAAGCAACGGAAAATTCAGTTATACCAAAGGAATTTTTTTTGTAGTTTAATGCACAACATCAAAGCAACAATGTCATAGATGTTAATAATTTGTTAGCCTGAATTTGCATTTGGGATTATGCTATTAAACTTCTAAATTTATATTGCTTCTAATAATATAAGTAATTTTTCTTGTAAGATGTATCTTCTATTATACATTAAAATTTAATCTTCTATTATACATTAAAATTATACTTGTATATTTGATACATGATCATGAAACATTTTTCACTGTCGTCTGGAAATAATGGAAAGTCAGGGAATTTCAAAATTCATTTTTCTGGTCCCCAAGCAACGAAAAATTCAGTTATACCAAAGGATTCTTTTTTTTTGTAGTTTAACATCAAAGCAACAATGTCATTGTAGATGTTAATAATTTGTTGGCCTGAATTTGCATTTGGAATTATATTGCTATTAAACTTCTGAATTTATGTTGCTTCTAATAATATAAGTTACTTTTCTTGTAAGATGTATCTTCTAAACATTAAAATTTAGAATTATATTTGTATATTTAATACGTGATCATGAAAAATTTTCCACTGTCGACTGAAAATCATGAAAAAGTCAGAGAATTTCAAAATTCATTTTTCTGATCACCAAGCAACGGAAAATTCAGTTATGTCAAAGAAATCATTTTTTTTGTAATTTAATGCATAACACATCAAAGCAACAATGTCATAGATGTCATTAATTTGTTGGCCTGAATTTGCATTTAGGATTATATTATGCTATTTAACTTCAAAATTTATGTTGCTTCTAATAATATAAGTTACTTTTCTTGTAAGGTGAATCTCCTAAACATTAATAATTATATATTTAAATAGTGAACTAACGGACTCTTGTACTTTAAAAAACAAGAATTGGGAAAGAGGCTAACGAGAGTCGAGCGCGGTACTTGATGTGCATAAAGTTTAATTTTTAATAGTTACTTAAGCTACAATAGCAGACGTTTCGGCTCCGTTCCGAGCCATCTTCAGTGATACAAGTGCCATTGTACTTAAATAACTATTAAAAATTAAACTTTACGCGCTCGACTCTCATCATAGCCTCTTTCCCAATTCTTGTTTTTTATACATTTGATTCTGATCATGAAAAATTTTCCACTCTCGCATGTCATTTGGAAATCATGGAAAGGTCACGGAATTTCACAATTTATTTTCTGTGCCAACCCCGAATGCAATAATTTGCATGATCTCCGAACACATGAACATTGGATAATTATTAAAAGCTACTTAAAAATATTACATTTAACACAGACAATTCGTTTGAGTTGTCATATCTGACAGATTCAAATTATAATGGTTATCCATAGACGTAAAAAAAAAAAATTAAAGTTACACTGTATTTGTAATGTCGATACAATATTTTACATTTAAAATTACTTCCGGGGTTTGTCAGCGAAACATTTGTATTTTTTCCCTCCGGATCCTTTTGCACAAACGTAATGCGAAAATCGACTCGGGTCCGCCGAGGTGTGAATTCCGGTGGGTGCTTTTCCGGTTCTTCCGCTTCTTTCGGAGAGAAACGGAGGGGAAAAGGGAAAGAGAGAAATTCCGTTTCGTGCTCGGCGCATCGCAGCGCGAGAGTGCCGCGAGGAAAGCTTCTGTCGAGACCCTCCCTCCGTCTAATGTTCCGCTACTTGAATCCCCCTTTAATTAAGCTCCGAGGATCCGCAAGCTCGTCCGCGAGACGCGCGACAGATTCCTCCGCGTCCTCCTTCCCTTTTTTCCTTCTTTCGCTCTTTTGTGTTCGTGTTCCTTTTTTCGTTTCGCGTCGCCGCCGGAAACATCCGAGGAGCGCGACGTCAGGCGTCCTCGTGCGCGGTGAGGATGCCTGACATCGCCACTCGAATTCTCCCGGGGAGATGCGATGCCGGTTACCGGACGAACTGGAGAAAGCATTCCGGATTCTCGTCGAGTACGATTATATCGGCGAGCCGCGGGGGGTGGGGGGGGAGGAGAAAAGTCGTATAGGAAGACGTTGCGTTGGGAAGCGTCGCGTCGTTTAAAAAGCCAAAGAAATTGGTGGCATTCCTTATTTCCAAGTTTTAATTGCGCGCCGGTGACGTCCGTATAGTTTTTGTCGTTCGCCTTTGGCGTCGATAATTTTTTCTCATTTATTTTCGTATACGGATTTTAACGTGCGCGATTAATTTTGTCACACTAACCGGACCATCCAGCGAATATTGAATTGTAGCTGTAAATCATGTTTTATATGGCTTCGACGAGATTAAAAAGGCATTATTGGCTATCCTTGGTTTTTTACGCTGCAGTTTTATCAATCGTCCCTATATTATTGAGATAGACTTTTGTAATTAATTTCAATTGGAAATAATGGAAAATATGCATCAATTAACTTTGTTGATTAAATCCATTGGGAAACTTGATCATCCGCCGATTCGATTATCGTTTTTAATAATGCATTGATGTGAGTTCCGTTTTCCACGTCAGATGTATGCCGCAGAGTGTAATATGCAGAGAAAATTCGTACCAGGTTACCGTTAAATATCTAAAAAAATTATTTTTTATTACAGTTGAACCTCGACAACTCGAATCTCAAGGGCTCTTCACAGAGGAACCCTTCGAATTGTGGAATTTTCAACTTATTGAAATTCGAGTGAAAGAGGGCATATGAAAATTCGATTTACGAGGGCTTTGTACGATAGTTTATAATTTTCCGATTATAATGGCTTTTAAAGGAAAAAAAATCATTTAACAGTGAATTATTTATACAGATGATAAATGTAACCATAAAACAATATACCAAATTATTACTCACGGATAGTGAGTTTACATAGTTACTACACATAGTTACAACTTCGAATAATAGAGGTAGCGACAACGGAAGTTTGACTTATAGATAGCTGAGGTCTGGCTACTTTAAAATTCGAGTTACAGAGGTAAAATATATATCTAAATGTCTGACAAATAATTCGAGTTAAGATAGATTTTATTTCGATTTATGGAGGTTTTCCGCAGCGGAGCGGAAGGGAATGAATAAAACTTTCGTTTTATAGAGATTTTCGAGTTGTAGAGGTTCGACTGTACTTTTTTTGGCACAAATATATTTTTTTGTTAGTTCAATAATATAAGAAATTATTCTATAAAGTTCAAAAGGATTGGTTGAATAGTTTCCTAAAATAAAGTCACTTAATTTTTCAGCGTGCTAAACTAGGCTCTCTTAATAATTTTCAATTTTTTTTTAAATAAAATAACGCAATAGCTTCTCTTCAGGAACGCGCTAACTAATATCTTGTGCGAAATTTATTAAGCGTGACGCAATATTTGATTAGTAATTGCGTAATAATGAATAAAAAAAGAAATAACGTAGAGTGCCACCCGTCAGTCGCAAAAACATTACGAATATTATTCACTGGAAGGAGTAAATTTCATTGCATTCTTCCCGTAGAAATGAAAAACTTATATATATACAGGGTGTCTCGTACTCAATGGTACAGCGCTTGTGGGGAGGTAGTGTGGACCAAACTGAACAAAAAAGTCCTCTACCATTTTGCGATCTTCGCAATAGTTATCGAGATACTATTCATTAAAAAAAAATTTACGCCAAGTATATACAAGTATATCGTACATTAGA
>NW_012028029.1:0-512 GCF_000956235.1 Wasmannia auropunctata
TATCCCCTGTGTGCCTTGTCGACTCAGTTGGCGCGCGCACGCGGAGTCCCTCGCGCTCCCGAGAGAGCGGAGAGACTCGCGGCGCGACGAGAGAGCTGCGGCCTGATACCTTGCGTGTACCGCCGGGCAGCCGGCCGGGCGACCGGGGGTTTGACGCGCGCCGTTTTACCGGCGGCGCGTCAGTCACCGCACCCGGGCCGTAGACCGACACCCAGCGGGTCGCGACGTTCTACTAGGGGAGAAGTGCACGACGGCGTAACGCCGGACATCGACGCAACGGCAGCGTGTCCGCGCGCGAGCCGCGAGGCCCCGCGGGACATCGCCCACCGACGCGAAGCCAGCGTCGCTGACGATGAATCTCCCCGTTCGATCTTTTGGGTTTCTTAGGTTTACCCCTGAACGGTTTCACGTACTCTTGAACTCTCTCTTCAAAGTTCTTTTCAACTTTCCCTCAAGGTACTTGTTCGCTATCGGTCTCGTGGTCGTATTTAGCCTTAGATGGAGTTTACCAC
>NW_012028029.1:3023-3369 GCF_000956235.1 Wasmannia auropunctata
GACACGATTCCTCTCTCCAAATATATGCGGCTCTTATCCTCCTGTCTCTCGCGTGCAACGTCTCGTACGTGCGTTGCGCGAAGCGGCGCGCGTGTCGCGGCTCACGGAGTGCGTGACTCGCGCGAGCGGAACGCGGCGCCGAACGAGATTACCTCGTCCTTGCTTCGGCATCGTGACACGGCACAAGCGCGCGCGAGAACATAGAGATAGGCGCGCTCTCGGCTAGCTCGGATTGCGTGCGCGTCGTTGACACGCGCGCTCTCCAATATCGTCCGTCAATTCCACTGATCTCTCTCTCTTCTCTTCTCTCTGTGTGTCCTTACAAGATCGGAAGAGCACACGTCTG
>NW_012028030.1:0-302 GCF_000956235.1 Wasmannia auropunctata
TGTATATATAAAGTAGCCACGTTTTCCAGTCCGTAATTACTTATGAAATTATTTCCGTCAAGTAACATCCAATAATTAAATTTACTAAAATTTATTATGTGTTATGAGGAATATTCCACAGCTATTTTTAATATTCTTTCTGCTGTGATTTTATCGACAATATCAGAAAATGGACGTAGCCAATAGTATAGCACGCGAATTAAAAATGGATGTCCTGGCGAAAGTCTACTTAAGGCCTCATGATTAAAGCTAGAATGGCCGCTCTAAGTTTCTCTCTGGTAATGTTCACATTTCGCAAAATT
>NW_012028030.1:8017-8736 GCF_000956235.1 Wasmannia auropunctata
TATTGTTTTGACATTAAATTTACAATGCGATTTATGCGATTTTTGTTCTAAAACAAAATTTTTATGTAAATATATAAGAGAAATCGGATATTAACATGTTTTTCAAATATACAAATGCTTTTATATTTTTGCAAATGTTGTCATTAGTTGCTGTCAACATGCTGTTTATTACAGATATCACATCATGATGACATATTGCTGTCATGTTGCCATCAAGTTGCCGTCAACATGCTGTTAGACGAGGATAGTAAACCGATGAAGATAATTGCCGTCATGTTGCTATCATACGTACATTCGTTGCGTATAACAAATAGACATCATCAAGATCAAGCTATCAACTTGTTATAATCAAAACTATAATTCACATGAGGGCAAGATTTCACACATAGTGAGGAAGCACCTTGTCCCTAGTTTGTCGAAATATATTGCTGCAACGGTTGACAGCAACATAATAGCATCTTGATTTCATTTGGCTATCTGGGTATATCCCGCGCGTGAAATTAATGCGAAACGCTGTCTTGGTAATCAATTGTCGTAATATTGTCGTGTAATATTCATTAATGAGTTATATAAAATTCTGCATCTGATATCATTTGTAATATTTATCGTAATAAATTATGTAAAATTCAGCGTATAAAGTCACTGCGGAATGTTGTCCCGGTAAACACGTGTTTGTCTAATACTTGCAGTTCATAAAGACAGATCGGAAGAGCACACGT
>NW_012028031.1:0-403 GCF_000956235.1 Wasmannia auropunctata
GTGCCTTTTTATATGCAGCACGCAGCAGCAGCAAAATGTCACGTGATTCAAATTTTTCAAAACCGCTTCCGCCGCATTTGCTGCGCATGAAAAGGAATTTGCAGCAACATATTAAAACATTTAACCACCGGTATGAAGCCAGCTATCGAATTAACGATTTTAACAATTTCGAATACGTCATTCGATTGCTAGTCGTTTGCTAATATTTGCATCTATTTTTATTTTGTTTCCATATTAATTATTTTGGGTAAAAAATCGAAAATAAAATTTGGACAAGTGTAACGGGTGTAACCGTCATTTGAAACCTTTATCTCATAATTTCATAAATATTTTGGTGCTAAAACGTTTGCTAGTCATTTGCTAGATCCGTATATATAAGTATTTTTCCTATTTTATCGATAAA
>NW_012028031.1:2974-3491 GCF_000956235.1 Wasmannia auropunctata
TCTTCGTCCCCACACATGCATATTGTGCGNGTTAAAAAATTCCTTCTCGTGTAAACAACGATTCATCGCTGAATATTACACGAGAAGGAAATTCGGGATCTTCGTCTACTCTTCTTAAGAAATCCTCGCAAAATCTTCTCCTCTGAGGATAATCTTCTTCTCGTAAATGTTGCACCCGAGTATAGTGATAGGCGTGCAATTTTTCTTCTTTAAGTATTCTCTGAACGGTGGAATAAGATAATTGATATTCTCGAGCAATATCCCGAATGCTAATTTCAGGTTCTTGCTCGACAGCGCGAAGGACTGTTTCGACGTTCTGCAAATTTCTTGCATTGCGATGTCTGCCGGCGTCTTTCTTCTTCTGTAAGACGCTGCCAGTTTCATATAGCCTTTGAGCTGCCTCGAGTATAACGTTGGGTCTTGGATGTCTTGCTCGATTGGGATATAATTCGGCGTATCGTCTTGCAGCAACGTAATATTGCCCGTGGCACTCTCCGAGTACCATCAGCATATCGTA
>NW_012028032.1:0-406 GCF_000956235.1 Wasmannia auropunctata
TTAGCTAAAACCTTTTGAATGTTGTTCAAGATCATGACATTGATAAAGGCCAACGACCTTGGCCATCTTTAGCTAGAGTTTGAATACCTTGGATGATGCTAATGCCGACAGTACTCCAACTTTCAAACTTCATAACTCAAGATTTATTTCATAAACAAATATTTCATTTATGTGTTTTGAAAAGTTCTCGAGGCGTGCTATAAGAATAGAATAGAATAGATCAATTTATTTGCTCCCCTCAGGGTTACAAATTTTAACAAATCTTTACATATCTTTACATACATACATCTTATCACTACCTTAACCTACAGCCTACAACTTACTCCTATACATCTATCTTAATCCTATCTTACAATTACCATTACAATCATCTTGCTCGCCAATTATCTCGCTCGCCAATTACCTA
>NW_012028032.1:12799-13763 GCF_000956235.1 Wasmannia auropunctata
TCTTCCGATCTTTTCTAAGTGATCACTGTGCTTACAATAAAGTTTAGTCAGAGCCGTTTAATTTGGTATTATATTTATTAGGTCTATCTCTATTAGTTTACACGATAAAAAGGGGTGGTCACTTATACAGGAACACTCTGTATACATGGTACATATATAATATAAAGAAATATAAATATTCTAGCTTTTATATTTCTTTTATATTGTATCAAATGTTTTTATCGGTTAATTTATTTGTTATTTTTAATTTAACTGGAATTAGAAATGTGCGAATAGTTCGATTTCGAATCGAATCGAATCAAATTACAGTAGATTCGATTCGAGTTCGTTTTCGAATCCACAAGATTCGAAATCGAATAGTTCAAAAATTTCGAATCAATAATGGTTCGATTTCGAATCGATCGCCTAATGTAATTTAAGGGAAAATTTTCTGAGAAAATTTGATTCAGATTTGATTTGTATTCAAATTAAAGAGATTCCATTCGATTCGATTTGAAGTGAAAATTTCAGATTCGATTCGATTCAATTTCGAACATGTTATAAAAATTCGATTTGATTATGTAAATGCTAGAATAGAATATGCTAGAAATGCTGGAATAGTATGTGTTTTTGCTAAGTAGCGTTAATGCATAATTTTGTATTATTCTTAAAGTGAAATAGTGGGATATATTGACGGGATTGAGTCACCTCGAATTGTGGGGAATAATCAGTAGTATGAAGTATTCAAGTTTTATATAAATAACGGGAACGGAAAGAGAATCCAAATTGTAGCGTGGAATAATGATATAGAAAATATTTTGCATCATGTAATACCGAATCATGTAAATATAACAGTAAAGGAGATTATAATATAAATTTTATTACGTAAACTGTATCAATAAAAATATTATGTTATTCATTTTTTTATCTGTTTTAAATGAAGTACACTAAAGTGAAACGTTGTAAATGTCATAACTTACACACA
>NW_012028033.1:0-955 GCF_000956235.1 Wasmannia auropunctata
AACATGTTTCAGAACACTTGCATAACTTATTTTTGTCAAAATCCGTTGTATAATTATCGATCAATTATCGCAACAATGTTAGCTAAAAAAAGCAATGAAAAGATATTTTTAATACAATGTCGGAAACATTGAGTTTTGTCAAATCGTTTATATTATGGTAATTATAGGCTTGAATGGAGAGAAATTTTATCAGGTTCCAGATTTTTTATAAATTTAAACAATTTAATAATTATGTTCAATTTTAAATGCTTAATTTAGAAATATGATATTATTAGAAATATAATAGCACTTCAAAAGCATGGTGTTTAGGGACTAAGTAAAAATTTTAGTGATAAAATGCTTAAATCTGTATATATTTTTTGAAGAAATAAATTTTGAAAAATCTCAATAAAAATAATTGTAGATTACAAGAAAATAATAATAATAATAATACTCAAATATTTGTGATGTTACTATTATTTCAAATACTTGAACTCACCATTTGATAGATTTGACGACTTGCTAATTGCACGTGCAATTTTTTCATCTTTTTCATGTTGTCTTTTTATTTCAGATATTTTATGGGCAATGTAAGTGGTGACTTTATAATATTCTTCGTCCGTGTCAATTACGGACATTTTTTTAATGTTTAAGCACCACCGAGTAAATTCTGTAATAATCAAGTATGTTTAGTATATATTATGTATTGTATCATATATGTATTGTGACGTGACGTTTTTTTTGATCGTCCGTCACAAGGGTCGCAACACCCGACCGAGGAAGCGCGGTTTCGGATCTTGCATCCTCCCCGATTTAGGGAGGCGAGCGTATCCGCGCGCATTGCGTTCTCGATCATATTGCCGCGCGCGTTATGTAACTTTTTCTCTCCTCGTGAGCGTAACCGTAGGAATAGATCGGCGCTACAAGGAAATCGTCTACACCAAGCAGCGAGAGGGAGAGAACATAGATCGGAAGA
>NW_012028033.1:13137-13564 GCF_000956235.1 Wasmannia auropunctata
TTAAAACTATTATGTCATTTTAAATGATTTTGTTACATAAAAGTGTTACACGCGAACGAAGTGAAGTTTTTTTTATTAATCGCTTGCGAATAATGTGTTTACTTTTATAATATTTTTTGTTTGCTTATTATAACGATTTGAACAATGTTGATGATAGTAATGTCTAATTATAATTCAGGAACTTTTTATTATTATCTATTGTACATACTACACACAATGCGATTTTTTTGTGCTAGATTGAATGGAAATAGAAATGGAAATAAAATGGAATTAGAAATTCTATATATTAGTGCAATTCTAGTAATTGACTAGATTTACGTTCAAATATGTTCTAGCATAAAAAATCGCATTAATCGTGCCATAAATTTCAATACAAGATTTTTTTTTTTTTAGTATTATACTTGTATATAAGTAGTATCACCAAAAT
>NW_012028034.1:0-349 GCF_000956235.1 Wasmannia auropunctata
AGATCGGATCAGAGTGCCAAGTGGGCCATTTTTGGTAAGCAGAACTGGCGCTGTGGGATGAACCAAACGCAGAGTTAAGGCGCCCAACTCGACGCTCATGGGACACCATGAAAGGCGTTGGTTGCTTAAGACAGCAGGACGGTGGCCATGGAAGTCGGAATCCGCTAAGGAGTGTGTAACAACTCACCTGCCGAAGCAACTAGCCCTGAAAATGGATGGCGCTGAAGCGTCGAGCCTATACTCTGCCGTCAGCGGCAAGTGGGGCGGCCGTGCGGGGCGTTCACGCGCGCCGTACGCGCCGCCACGAAGCCCTGACGAGTAACTGAGTCGACAAGGCACACAGGGGATA
>NW_012028035.1:0-600 GCF_000956235.1 Wasmannia auropunctata
TAAAATATTACAAGCTTTGTAAAATATATGGATTTATGTATATATTTGTATAATGGTTGGATAGGCAATGCAAACTTATCAATGAAAATTATAACATAGTAATTCAAAGAATAAGTAATTAATTATTCTCTTTAAGGTTCTAGAATTTTAACAATGAATATAAGTAAATTGCTTATTGTTACCTTAGTAATAAGTAGATTCGGCGGGTTCGGAAGAAGTGGTATGCGGTTGTAATTAAATGGTAGGCTTCGGTAGAGCAGAGCGTTGTTCGAGGAGGATTCGGCGAAGAACTAGTAATGAATTGGCAAGACTTAGAATTTCGAGACAACGTCTGGACTCAGCGAGTAACTCTTTCTAACTGCTTTAGAACGACTGCTTAAAACGTCTATACTCGACGAAAGATCTTTTCCAACTGCGCGGCCCGCTCGGTCGCCTACCTGCATTTCGGCTCGGCGCGCGGCCGCTGCTGCGAGACAATAGAATATCTTCTGCGCATGTCAATCAAGCGTTACGCTATGAGATTACTCGCTTCTATATGCGAGAATATAATTTAACAAAGGAATTTTATAATTATAATATAGAAAATCACTTTTATAATCA
>NW_012028035.1:12419-13648 GCF_000956235.1 Wasmannia auropunctata
TCGTTCGAATTAATATGGCTTGGCTCACCAAATCGAAGTGGTTCAGCAGACGGCAACTCAGATCCTCCAGATGCAGTATCTTGAAGATTTAAAGGTACCTCACTTGACATCGGCAATGAAACAGGAGTCTCCGGGCTTCTAACTGACGTCCTGTTCGTCGGCATCGTGAAGAAGAATCAGGATATCCACTTGGGGAAGACACAATGGAGATATCCAAGAATTATCACAATTCACCGATTCACGATTCGAGAATTCACTGATTCAAAACTCCCGCCGTTAAAATACACTCCGGAAAAGTCGAGGGTCACCAATTGTGGGTACACACTAGAGTCGCTAGTCAAACTCGAGACTCAATTCGTATCTTCAAGAATAATTTATTGAAGGAAGGAATACAAACATTCACTGAACTTGTTACATTGACGAATGTATGATGACTGACTAATGTTTTAAATGAATAAATGAATTTCTGTTTAATGAGTTGTCATGTTACTATTGATTTAATAAAATAGTATTGATTAAATAAAATACATTTGATTTAAAAGGAAAGTCGTATATAGTTTAAATGTGTGAGTGAATGTCCGTGTATAATGAAATAGTGTGCGTAAAATGGAATGTAATGAAATGTGTTGGCGGTATCGGTAAATGAGAAATCTTCTATAAGATGATCGACTTCAGTAGTTGCAGAGAGTTATGCTTCCGAGGGCCGCCACAATACTCCCCCCCGAGCGACGGCAAACGTTGCGAACTGTACTTTTTTCTTATTTTTGGAACCGGAGTACGTCTTTAGTGGTTTCTCCATACACGGCGTAATTGAAGAAGGATCAGGTGCAGTAACAGGAGAAAACACAATAGGATTAACATCCGGCTCTACAGGCATAAACGCTGGTTTGAGACGCTCGATGGAAACATTAACATTTTTACCTGCAACATCAAGAGTGAACAAGAAATTATTAATTCGGTCAACAACACGAAAAGGACCATTATAAAAAGGTTGGAGAGATTTCCGAACTGAATCTTCTCTTATCCAAACGTGAGTACAATCAAAAAGATTCTTGTGGTAAAAAGGTGTCCTCTTGCAGTGATGTGCTGTGGGTCTTGATCTAATATTCCTCATAGCAATTCTATGTTTTTCAAGAAAAGGTTCAGGATCAGCAGGTGGATCTTCTTCCAGAAAGAATTCTCCTGGAATCCGTAAAGTCGATCCATAAAGCATCTCAGCTGGAGAAGAT
>NW_012028036.1:0-2657 GCF_000956235.1 Wasmannia auropunctata
TTTTATTGCTTAAAAAAATTATATTTAATTTAGACACAAGTTTTTTTTCAAGGAGCGCGGTTACACTTGACACCCTTATTTTACTTTTTTTTTAATAGTCAATTTTGTAACGATTCAATTATTACAACAAATTCTATTTCATTGCAAATCCGCTTCTACATTAAGAACGATATCGTTTATCATTAATGTCTCCTTTTTAGACTTAAGATTTATAATAACTTGTTGTTGGTATTAAATTAATTAAAAATAAATAAAAAAATATTTTTATTTTAAAATGAAAAATGTGATACAGACAAATGTGATGATACACGTTATATACACATATGTATATGTAAAAAATGTTCCAAAAATAAAAATGATTTATAAATGTTTTATTTGTATCGTACATTATTTAAAAATCTTCATTTTCAATATTTATGAGATTTCTTAAAAATAAATTATCGCATCTATTACGTCTTTTAGCTTCTGCAGTAACTCTATCGTTACATCTAATTATGTCTTCTCTTTGCAATTCCGCTTCTTCTGTATCAAGAACAATGACATCGTTTATCGTTAGTTCATCCTTTTGTAATAAACAAATGTTATGCAGCACGCAACATGCCAGTATATGATATGGTGTAAAATCAAGTAGATTGATTGCTAAAACGTGTAAAAGACTTCTCCAGCGTCCTTTCAAAAGACCAAATGCTCTTTCTATCACCATTCTTGTCGAAGAATGGCAATAATTGTAATTTTCTTGTCGTACTGTAAGGTGTCCATTGTCCATATATGGAACTAATAGATGTTGATGGAGCCCATATGCAGCATCTCCAATTATATGCGTATTGTTAGGAAATTTAGTCGGGTCATTAATATAATCTTGAACAGCTGATAATCGAAAAACTCGAGCATCATGGACTGATCCCACGTTTCCCACATAAATATGTGTGAACTGCATTGTGTGATGGCATACCGCCTGCACAAAACAAAAATCCTTAGCAAAATTTTAGATAAAATTTTCGTTCAGTTTTAATTATATTTTTGTATAAAATAAGTGTGTCCGCATGAACAAAAGCAATAACATTTTGTAGTAAACAATACAAATAATTATGTTACAATCGAGATGTGACTATGTAAAAAATAAAATACTCATACTCATAAAGAGAAGAAACTCATAGCACTGAACACACACAGATATGACTTCTTTTTAGTATGATTTCTTCTATTTCTTTTCAACAGGATCGTGTTTCGATTCTGGCATAACTGAATACAATATTTATATTAGGACAGTATTATTAAGGATTACCTGGAGTTGAATTGAATGACGTTTTTTCCGATTGATGTATGCGTCTGCATTCTCTATAGGTGCAGGAATGTATATGTGGGTACCGTCTATAACTCCTATGGTATCAGGAAAACCACTTTTTGAAGCAAATCCAAGAACGATAGCTTCTATTTTTTTATTTGTTGGCCATACTATGTATGTTGGCGATAAGTCACACAGTGCTTTTGCAACACGGCGCACAGTCCTTATGGCTGTTGCTTTGCCTACATTAAACCGCTCAATTATTGATCTAAAATAAAAATAAATAAGTAACATTTTTACTTTATATCATATTTATACTTTTTACTTGCCTATATGAGTCTGGAGTTGCAAAACGCCATAAACTTAGCAATAGCTGCTTGTCTGCGGGTATCATCTCATTGCCTTCAGTTGTGGGAATTAATTTTTCGCCAATTTCCTCTAATAGAAACTCAAACGTAGAAGGTAGCATTCTACAAAGCAAATGTAGATTGAATGATAAACATGAATATAATAGTAAATAAGGCTATGTTACGAAATTCACTGTCAGTATTGGTATAGTAAATTTAAAGCATACATAAACTAGTTGTAAATTTTCAATATATGGGCAGTGAATATCGAAACGCAGTTTAAATAAAATAACAATAACAATACCGAAAATTATTTTTAAATTGTAATGCACTAAGCGAAGAAATTATGTTTTCAACATAACCTTCTATCCGAGGAATTCGATTTTTTTTTAGAATTCTTTTGTGATAAGTTTCTAAAATGTCTGAATTATCTTCATCATAAATGTACGTGAGAGGTTCTAAAAACATCTTTATAACACATGTTAATATAATTTTTATTTCCTCTGAATCGGCCATTATGAAATATTACACATACTACACACAGTACACAAACAGAAATGATATTATTAAGCCGGTCCATTAGCGTAATGTTGGCAACATTTGAAGTGCTAGTGGACCGTTTTCTGGAAGCACATGAAAGCGAAAGTATCTGAAGCATTCGTAACATTAAGTGGACTGCACCGCAAGTTATTGTAATGGTTTTAATTTATGTTAGGCATTAACTAATTTATAGTAACATTGAAAATGACTCGTTCGGGGTCGAAACGTTTGTTCTTAAAATTGTCATGAAATTGTGAAATTAATAAATATTTATTTTGTATATATTTGTATATATTTTGTATATATTTTGTATATAATAAATTAATAAATATTTTGGAGCGATACAACACCCAAGCTTTGGCTCGTTGGCCCTTTTTACTTCATTTATTAATATTTATTTTATTATTTTTTTATTTATTTTATTTTATTATTTTTATTTATTTTAATTTCGGTCTAGTTTTTAGGTGGAAAGTGATCCAAAGGGA
>NW_012028036.1:12780-13612 GCF_000956235.1 Wasmannia auropunctata
TTTCACTTGACGCCATTTACTAATATCAAATCATTTATAGAGGTAATAGTAATATACATATCACTGAAGTAAAGTTAGTTAACATCAAAGTACAAAGAGGGATACCATTTAAGTTTTATCTTTTAAAAAAATTATATTTAATTTGGATACAAGTTTTTTTTTAAGGAGCGCGGTTACACTTGACACCCTTTTTTTTACTTTTTTTTAAAAAAGTCAATTTTGTAATTGAATTGACGTCGAAATGATAGTTGAGTAGTCGTTGATCTTTTATACGCTTTCGACGTCGAATCGACCAGAATTTCGACATTGGATTTTCGACATCGATTCGACGTCGCATCAACCAAACATTTCTGACTGGGTATTTTATATACACTGTTAAATCTATAGTGTCAATCTAAATCTATAGTGTTTAACCTCATTAACTCATCACTGCTCCTACTTAATAAATAGTTACTTTTAACCCTTTGGGTTAAATTTGAACTATTTTAAATTATTGAACTCCATTGTTTTATTAGTTAAAAATAACTTAACCTTAATTTAACCTTATTAATTCACCACTGCTCCTACTTAATAAATAGTTAAAAACAATATAGTTATAAACAATATAGTTATAAACAATGGAGTTCAATAATTTAAAACAATTCAAATTTAACCCAAATTTGGGTTAAAAATAACTATTAAGTAGGAACAGTAGCGAGTTAATAAAATTAAACACTATAGATTTAGGTTGACACTATAGATTTAACAGTGTATATATTATTAATTTATTACTTTATTTGTAAACATTTAACATTTTTTAACATTTTAACATTTTAAAATAAATAACGGAACA
>NW_012028037.1:0-573 GCF_000956235.1 Wasmannia auropunctata
TTTAAAAAATAGTAATGCTTTATTGTATACATACTCTATCTACATTACATTATTTATTATGTTAAAGACAAATATATATTTTAATTTACTCTAAACGTGATAAATGTGTATTATATAATAATTATACCTTTTTATATTTTTATTTTCCGTGAGAAACTCAATAAGAAATATAATCTTATGTGATGCAACGTGTTTGTATATATGATAACTGATATATGTCTTTTCCACAAAAGTAGTAGGAATAAGTATCGAAAGATTTTTCTGCAGTACTGTAACAAAATACAAATAAGAATTTCAAATAATAACTTACTTTTACGAGCTAAAAATTTAATTATAAAGTATTAATATTAGTATTAATATTAGTACGGAAAGTATAAATATTAATATAAATTTTTGAAATATTTAAAAAATATACTTACAAAATTGATTGTAGTGATTGATACAGTGATACTGATGTTACTAATACACAATGTTATTCATACACGATATCACGATGCACTGATTCTAACATTCGTATAGCGACACCATTTTATATTGCTGTGATTAGACCGTAAACAGACTGTTTCCGCAATA
>NW_012028037.1:13050-13449 GCF_000956235.1 Wasmannia auropunctata
GGCTATAAATGAGGTTGGAGAACATGGAGTGATTGTTTTTGTTTATTCGTTTTATTTAATACAGATTGAAAAACTTAGGATATAATGGACAACAAAAATATTAAATCTCGTTGAAATAATTTATTTAAAAATTATTTGATATACATAATAAATTTTTGTTATAGATCTTTGTATTATATTATATTTTTTCTTTTAAGTATATTTTTCGATTATTTATTTATAATAAACATAGTTTGTTATAATAAACATAGTACTACGCAAGTTTTTAATACTTAATTCATTACTTCTCTGATGATAATTTTCATGAAAATTTCAAACAGGTCACATTCAATTTGAAATATGCACTATGCACATGGAAATGTACTACCACGGATTACAAAATATCAAGGCATTGACATT
>NW_012028038.1:0-434 GCF_000956235.1 Wasmannia auropunctata
TTTATTTAAAATATCCTACATTAAGTTGAAGCAACTGAATTTTCATTACAGGAATGGGACATTTGAAACGTCCACCAAAATATAAAGTAAAAGTAACTAAATACTCGCACAATATAAATAATTATCTTATTAAACGAATAAAATATATCGTCAACATGTCCATTAATTGGAATTAAGGGCCCTGCCTAGTCACCGCGGCCATATTGGATTCGTGACGTCAGAAGCGAGAAACAGCGAGAAATGACATAAAGTTTGTTGCGTGCCATTTTTAAATAAAGAGGATTTGGATAAAATTAATAAATAGGATCGCTTTAGAAAACTTGTAAAAATGGACGGAAACTATCCTTTTCCCCCCTGAAAGTCAGTAAATAGTCGCAAAAGGCACGTAAAGTGAAGCAAAACTCACGATTTGACAGCTGTTGAAAGGAACGGAA
>NW_012028038.1:454-1511 GCF_000956235.1 Wasmannia auropunctata
CGTTGTTACAATTGCTTTCTTGATAAGACACACAGTAAAGATGTCTCGTACTTCATAAAGTATTTTTTTTTTTTTGAACGACTCAATATTTGAATAGTTTATTTAAAATATTTATTTAAAGTTGTTTAATATTAAATTTTCTTAATTCTTCGCAGTTGCATTACGCAATTATAAATCATCTAACATATAATACAGGCCGATTTCTCAAAACCGACGAAGTCGACTACCGTTGTCGCAAAAATCTGACATTGCCCAATAACGTTTCGCACGTCACTGGTTCTTGTCAGTCTTAACATTTGGTAAACAAGAATAAATGATTCTAAGAGCGTTGCGAACACAGCCTACGTCGGCTGTGAAATGTGAACATTTGACAGTTACAGTACAATAATGTATTTTCTGCAAAATCGTTATAGATAAAACGTAAAATTATTTTTTTTAATATATAAAATTAATGTACCCGATTGGAACAATTACATTACCTCTTCTTAACTGTTCATCTTTTCCAATATAGTGGCACATATTCACGAAATATTTCTTTATATATATTCATATGGATATGATTAATTATATATATCATATGAATATCAATCGTACTGCATATTCACATTATGGTCAACATTAGCCCAGCGTCTATGTACCAATATGTATATACATATATTGGCCATGTTAGAACTGGCTTTACATGCATTAGAGACTATATAGGATATAAAGTAGGCCCTGGTTTTGGCATTACCATTCCATTAGTATTTGTTTCTCTTTTGTGATGATTTTGCGAAAAAATCCGGTGTAGAATTGTGAAAGAATATGTATAGTAAACATTTTCTAACAGACATGATATATCTAATTGTAAGTGAAAGATTAAAAAAGAATGCGGAATCATTATTATATTTTTTGATAACAATGTTTGTTTGATTTCTGCCGCAAATCTACTGACATAGCATGTCGACAGAAAGCTTTAATTGTTATATTTCTCACAATTTGCTAATCGTCAGATGTTAGACTCTGTGCGCAATATCTCGTCTAGAGGGGTGTGAATAGTTCGAATTCAAATCGAATC
>NW_012028038.1:3420-29535 GCF_000956235.1 Wasmannia auropunctata
GGACGGGCCTAATATACGACAAGAAGCTTCTAATTTCTACCGCGATACAATGTCGCCACCGTCAACGCGGAGTTCGTGGCTGACTAGGCAGGGCCCTTAATATTGAATATTTTTTAATGTTAAAATAATATTATTTATAAGCAAGCAAACAAATAATATAAAAATAATGTAATTTTAAAACAAATTCTAATTAAACTAAATTCTATAATAAATGAATAAAATGTACGTGTTAATTTAAAAATTACAAAATTAATTTTATTAATTTGTTAATTTTATTAAAGAAATAATATGTTTCTGCAAAAGAAATTTGTTTTTAAATTGTGTCAATGTGTTACATTTTAATGTTATTTTTTATAATATTTGTATTACTTCCTAACACATTCATCTTGTGCTAAATTCATATAAAAATTTAATAAGTGAATCGTTTCGAAACATGTAAAATATATTAAATTTAACACATTTTATAACTGTGTTAAATTAATACAATTTATGAGCAAGCGAACAAATGACAAAAATAATGTAGTAGTATATAAAAAACAATTTTAATTAATTATATAATACATAATTAAAGTTTTTAATTGCATCGCTATTATAATATTATATTATTATGAAAAAATTTGCTAAAAATATTTCATAATATTTAATTAATTTTTAAGAATTTTCTATTAAATTTATAAAGATTAAAAAAATATATTTTAAACTAACAGATTTTATAAGTTTTCTTAAAAAATTATAATTCGGAATAATTATTCGAAATTATATCTTATTATTAGAACATTTCGAAATTTATATATATGAAGAATTTTAGAAAAGATAAACTTTGAGGAAAAAAGTAAACTTTGTTAGTATTTGAAAAGTATTCCAATTCGTACAAAAAGCTGAGACATTTTCTAAAATGTTGCAAAATTGTATAAAAATTAAAAAAATTATATAGAAACTAAAAAATTATATCACTTATTTATTAAAAAAATAACGACATAATTCAAAAGCAAAATTTTCCAGAAAATGAGTTTTAATGTTTTGAATTCCTTAAAATTTTGTTATGTTAAGTATTAAATGGAATTTTCGTATAACAATAATTGTAGAGAAATAAAAGCATTATATATATCTTCTTTCTTTTTCTCTTTATATTTATGTCTTTTCTGTAAGCAAAAATGACAATTTTTTTAGTTATATTGTTGTGCGAATGAACGATATGAAGAATCTGAGTCAGAAATGATTAATCAAATTGATCTCGAATCGACTGCGCATGATCGATGAGTTGATAAATGATCGATATCGCGGAATACTAATCAATATTTTTGTCATCCTTAATCTCATCATAATTTAGTATAACATTTATTATAACATTTTTAATGTTAATTCAATTTCTGTCGTTTTTCTGCCAATTCTTTATATACAATCGATGCAGTCAGAAAGCGTAGTATATACTGTGTATTTGACGTAAACTTGACTGAAAGAATATTTGCAATTATAGCTAGTCAATTAACATATATAAGAACAAAATGAGGTTGACAAAAATATCAGATATTATTATTCGACATCGATCATTTAAGTATGACTAATTATTTTACGCTGCAGAGATTCTAAGAAAATTTTTGTCATTACAATACGATTTGTTTATATCATGTTAAATTTAATATTGATATATAATTGCGACGTTTCGATTTAATTCAATGTTCAGGTATCCCCCTAATCTTATATTCATGCGGTTGACGCGTGCATATATATATATTCATTATTCATACAGCAGGAAACGAATTATTTATGCAAATCGTTTATCAAATTTCAAAGCGATAATTTAACGATATGATATCAAACGTATCTGCAATTCCCCGCGTTTTGTACGAAAAATAAAAAATCATTACGATACGTACAATATTTCAATTGACGCCAAGAGCATATATATTGTTCACAATTCGCATCGGTTGTTCCGAACGCGAAAGAATTGCAATAGGTCTACACGTGTCTAGCTTTTACGCAACTTCATGTAACTTTTTTCGAATTAATTTCACCGATACAAGGTCTTATACCGTCCAAATCGGCCGTTTCTCTCGAGCCGATTCGATGTTTTTACAAACGTTAGTACAATTACACGCGCCACATCGCCGCATGCGTCGTCGGCCGTCGCGAGGTACAATATCAGTAGTAGTGGTCGGCCAGTAGTGGGTTCGCTGCCGAGCCGAGTGGTTGTAGAGAATTGATTTCTCTCGTGTTCTCGCACAACCTGAATCTTCCTCGTTCGCGATCTCCCGTTCCCGATCTCACGTTCGCAGTCGTTTCCCTCTGACTCGCAGTACAAGGCGACTTTTGACTCTCAACTTACGCTTTCCGCTTTCAGCTGATCCGACAGTACGTCCGACGCGGTGTCAGCACTCGTCGTATCGTTAACGCTGCAAAAGGTAACGTATCCACCACCTGGAAGCACGGACAAGTGCTACGTCACCCTGTCACTTTCTCCTTTTCCCTCGTCCTGGTTTTACACTGTTGCACGTGGTCGTCGAATGACTGCAATTCCGTGTCTTTTTTCTCTTTTACCTTTTTTTGGCGAGTCAAGGCTCGGAGTCTAGGATGACAGGTTGTTATCTAATGTCAACGTCCCCCCTCCCCTTTGCTCGTTTCCTCGCACGCGAATTATGCAATTCCCGAGAGATTGGATCGTTCGCAATTATTGGATTGAGATAATCTTCAGATTGTACACTGTCATGCTACCGGTTTTTTTCAGTATTATTTGCGTTCGATATCAGCTGTAAATTTATTTAATTTGTGAACATATGTTTCAGTCCTTTTTATTTAGCATATTTTTAACTGTAGATTGTTATGTTGAAATATTTTCAAAACGTTACATATTCGTTATCATTACTTTTTATTTTGACAATTTGATATGTCATCTCATACAGGCGATTCAGAATGGAGTGTAATAAACTTCGACATATTGTTTGCAAAGTCATTCTGAGTAAAAAAAGTCATAGAAACATAGACGCTATTATCAACGCTTACATAGTGACAGGTTTTAAAATTTTACTGCTGTCACAGTAAAATATCACATGCTTGATTGAAGACGTGACTTTTAAGAAATCGAAATTAAACAGGAAAATATGCAAACATTTGCATATTTATTTAGTTGTTTTATAATAAATATTCAAAATGCGTTTCCTGAATGCACACATTGCGACAAATCTAGGAATCGTATACATGATGCAGAATATATATTATTCATATAAATTTCATTTGTTGCATCAGTAATTTTTAGTTTGCTTTTTTGATTTCTCAAAGATTAATTCCTACCAAACATACGATTTTACTATGATAGTATCAAAATTTTAAAATTTCTGTAACTATGTAAATAGAATAAGATCTATATCCATATGGCATGTTCTCATCAAGATGATCTCCGAAACAATCTAAGTATTGAAGTTTGTTACACTTGTTCTGAATCACCTTGTATACAAATGAATGTATTTTCAGATCTTCTAACAACTATGCCGTGCCCGTTCTTGACCCGTTTGCCTGCAAACTACGTTCGCAATTATGGCTCATCCCTGATAACAAATTACCGGCAGCACTGCCCAGTAATGTCAAGATTGTTCAGTACGATGCCAGAGTCGGAGGAGTCACAGCCGATTCCCGAGCCTATACAAAATCAATGTCCCTTCTTGTCCCGAGAACGGGACGCCGTCAAGAAAGCCAGTCCAGCAATGGAGGAAGACGTTATCAATCTAGGAGGTGCTACGGAGCGGAAGGAGGAGTTCCCTTACGACGAATTCTTCCACGAGCAAATTATGCGAAAGAAGAAGGATCATTCGTACCGAGTGTTCAAGAAGGTCAATCGTCTGGCCGAAGAGTTTCCGGTGGCTATGGAATACTCATGGGGCGAGAAACCCATAACTGTATGGTGTTCCAACGATTATCTGGGAATGTCGCGTCATCCCGCGGTGATCGGCGCAGTCCGAGAAGCGCTGGACAAGTTCGGCGCTGGTGCCGGAGGCACGAGAAATATCTCTGGAAACTCCATGGGTCATGAGATGTTGGAGAAGCGACTGGCGCTGCTGCATCAGAAGGAGGCCGGTTTGCTCTTCACCTCCTGCTTCGTCGCGAACGACTCTACCTTGTTTACACTGGCGAAAATTCTGCCGGGTTGCCACGTGTTCTCCGACGCTGGGAATCATGCCTCTATGATACAGGGTATAAGAAACAGCGGCGTGCCGAAGCATATATTCCGGCACAACGACGTGGAGCATCTGGAGGAGCTCCTGTCGAAGGTGGACAAAAGCGTGCCGAAGATCGTGGCATTCGAGACGGTGCACTCTATGACCGGTGACATCTGCCCGCTGGAGGAATTGTGTGACGTCGCACACAAGTACGGCGCGATAACGTTCGTCGACGAGGTCCACGCGGTCGGCCTGTACGGCTTCTCCGGTGCCGGGATCGGGGAAAGAGACTGGGTGCTTCATAAAATGGATATAATATCCGGAACCCTGGGCAAGGCCTTTGGCAACGTGGGCGGCTATATCGTCGGTTCCGCGAAGCTGATAGATATGATAAGGAGTTACGCGGCCGGTTTTATTTTTACTACTTCACTACCGCCCACCGTGCTATATGGAGCCTTGACATCCGTCGAAATTTTGGCATCGGACGAAGGCAGGTCGTTGAGGACGAATCACCAGAAAAATGTGGCCTATATGAAGTCTATTCTTACTGCCGCCGGTCTTCCAATAGAACCGTCATCTTCTCACATCATTCCGGTAAAGGTAAGATGCAACTAAAAAATTAATTTATTTATTGATCCTCATCATTAACAATAAATTATTAATAAATAATATCCTTTTTTTTTAGATAGGAGATCCATTGGTGTGTAGTCAGATAGCGGACCATTTATTAAGAGACAAGGGACACTATGTGCAAGCTATAAATTATCCTACGGTTCCAAAGGGCGAAGAGAAATTAAGATTAGCCCCAACACCGAAACACACTCAGGCCATGATGGATAAATTCATGCGAGACACGCTGGATGTTTTTCATCAACTGAATATAACCACTAAACCAAACGATGCACCACGTGCCATTCTGGTTCATTGACGAATGTACATAATATAAATGATTATCGTACAAACAAAAACCCATTACACAGTGTTAGATATATTCTATATTTATTTATCTAGCCTGTTTATCCATTGTGTTCTAACAACCTTTTGAATTATCAGTACATAAATCTTGCTATATTATTAAAGTTAATAATTAACAGAGGTTTAAATAAAGTGTTGATCGATGAAAATTTGCAGCCAGTGTATCTCTCTATCTTATTAGTATTTTAAGATCACCCGTGTATTTGTGATAAAAGCTGAGATAATATCCAAAACAAAGTTATTCTAAGCATGTGCACCTCTTAGAAAAGTTTAATATCATAAGTATTAAATTAGTTAATGATTAATTATTTTATGTATTAAAAGAGCATTAACAACAGAGCTTCTGAAAAGCTCTATTCCAATTCATATAAAGATTGAGAAATTTTCTAATAAGTTATAAAATTATACAAAAATTCTGAAACATTCTGAAATTTACATAAAAGTTCGGAAAAATTATATAAAAAATGTTAAGAAAAATTTTCATCAGGATATAGTGCAGTCTTCCCATCCTGTAAAGGTTAAGTTGTTATGCCTTTGATTTTTACAGAATTTACAATATAAGCCCTCATTGTTGCTTAGCATCCCGCCTGTCGTTCATTATCACAATATTATCGAAAGAAAGAGAAATCTTAATGAAAAAATTTAAAATATAAAATTTCTACGTCTTTTGCTCAACTATTCGCACACGCGCACTTGCGCGCCCTCGCGTCTCGTCTGCAGTCTGCTCGCCTGTCTGCTCGTCAGGTCGTGGTGTCGTCTGCAGCTGTCAACTCCATTCCAGGTGTGTGTGTGTGTGAATCCTTCGGGAAAGATGCGGATCTTGCTCATCTAACAGCGTCGGTCGGCAGGCACGCGCGCGAAAATGCCCGTACGACAATCGGAAAATACACAGCCGCAGATGTAACGCGACCCGTCTGAGATTCAAGCCTTCGACTGGTATGTTTATTGGCGGTCGACCGCATATAGGTTAGCAGTATGAAGAACTTCGTTAGTATTTTGAAGATCCTATTTCTGAATCACGCGCGCGGGCTGTCGTACACCGTGACGATGACGCTCCTGCTGTGCTACTGTCTCCATCCAGCACGATTCGCTTCCCACTACACCTTCATCAAGACTGAGAACATCTACGACGAGATGGAGAGGTCGTACCCGCCGCGGGATAACTCCTGCGTGATCCCCGTCGGCGGTAGACGATCCTCACAGCTGCTCTACCCGGAGGAACATCCCCGGGAGGACCCGGTGGCGATGGCACGTCGACTCGGCATCCTACCGGGTGGCCAGTGGAAACCCCTCAATTGCCATCCCCTCTTCAATGTGGCGATTATACTGCCCTACCGTAACCGGCAGACTCAGCTTGCCATTTTCATGAACTACATACACCCGTTTCTGCAGTCACAGAATCTGGACTATCGGATATTCGTAATCGAGCAGAGCCCGATGCGCGAGTTCAATCGCGCCAAGCTGTTCAACGTCGGCTACGCCGAAGCCACCAAGATCAACGATTTCCACTGCTTCATTTTCCAGGACATAGACCTGATACCGCAGAACCCCGACAATATCTACGCGTGCACGAAAATGCCTAGGCATATGAGCTCCAGTGTAAATACCTTTCGATACAATCTACCTTACACCGGCCTGTTTGGAGGCGCAATAGCACTGACGAGGAAGCAATTTGAACGAGTAAATGGATTTTCCAATGTTTTCTACGGGTGGGGTGGAGAAGACGACGATTTCTACAGTCGTTTGCAGTCGAGGGGTTTTCAGGTTTGGTCGATATAAAAAAAAAATAATAAGTGACGCTTATTTAATTAATTTACTTAACTGATTTTATTTCACAGATCACACGCTTCGGACCGGATGTAGCGCAGTATTATATGCTAATACACAAGAAAGAAGCTCCCAGTACTACAAGATTCGCAAATCTGGAAAACGGCGCTCGAAGATACGACACTGATGGACTCAGCAATCTAGAATACAGAGTATTAAATCATCAGTTGCGGCCATTATACTCTTGGATTTTAGCTGATGTGTAATTTTTTTTTTTTAATCTAATAGGATATATATCTATTTTAAATTGCGTTGATCATATAAGTTATTATAGTACATTGCATATTCTAGGAATATTAAAAAATTTCATCTTACACATAAAGTATACTAGAGATTCAACGAATAAACATAATTGTTTTAGCATGCTGTGATAGAGCACTATGATTAAATCTCGCAAGAATATTTTTTTAACGATTGAGATAATATTTCATTTCTGTGTTAAGAATTTGAACAATTAAGCTTGCAACAAATATTTTCTAGTGAGTTTTTTCAATAGTAATAGCACACAGTGAGATGACAACAGTAATAATAATTAACAGACTGTACAAAGATATAGAAGATAAAATGTAATAACGTATTATGATATTGTATTGATAAGAGTTGAAGACTGTAATCATCAGATACATTTCTTATTTTAGCTCATCAAGAACTCATAAGACAGAGAGCAATGCCATTTAGTCACAATATTAAAAAATGTCTTGTCACTGCATTACATCATTTTGCTTGTCAATTTAATTTATGATATATACTCACAATCAGTTTAGAATTGTGTTTCAAGGCCGATAAATAATCGGCGTGCATTTTGCATGAACTAGAAATTGTAAAATTAACACAAAAATATTATTAGGCACTAAGATCCATTTTGGTCATGAATAAGGCCTTTTTTATTTATTTTATATTATTTACATACCGGTCGATTTTCTCTTATTGTTCACATTATTTAATGGTAGAAATCTTCACATATATATAAAATATATTAGTATAATCTTTATAATAATTTGATAATCAATGATACTTACGATACTTACCTCATATCCAAAGAGATTCTGGTCTTTTTATGTTGTAAGTTATAATAGAGTGCAGTATTCTCCGTACTGATTGTTCGTAGGTACTTTAGATATATTATTTTTTTGTTGTAAGATTTGTGGAATTGTATAAATATTTAAATGTGAATGATCAGAGACTCTCTAACATTGCTCAGACTAATGCTTAATATTGAATTATTACATATCTGGTTTCTTATAAATTGTGAATAAATAAGTAATAAATAAAATAGGAGAGACTATATATATATTTTGGTTTTTTTTGTATCTGAATATAACGAAAAGTTATAGTGATAGAACAATACTAATATAATTTAAGTATACCGTTATAACGATGAAATATTATAAAACAATGAAACATGTTTATTAATTAAATTGATCAAGAGAATATAATAATAAAAAGTGTCGGATTATAGAAAATTAAGTAAAATTATATATCGCACATTTGTTGCAACAGCGACACAATTCGAAAAATAGTTTTTCAGAAAATAAATTTGAATGTTTTAAATCATTAAAATTTGTAATATTAATTTTGAAATATAATTTATAATTTTGATGTAATAAGTGATTGTAAATAAGTATTTTTTTAAAGTATATTCTTTTTTTTTTTCTTAATGTTTTCGTGCTTTTTCAAGCAACTAAAAAATGATAATTTTTGAAACATGTCATTATATAGTAAATGAGCTATATAAACGTAATTTTGTGAATAATGCTTATTCAAAAAATATGTTTAGAAAATGTAATATAGTTTTTAATGTTTTTACTATGTTTAAAGAAACAAAATATTCTAGCATTCTGATATTTAACTTTTTTAATTTTGGAGATATATTATGTATTAATGAACGTATCTCTATTTCTAATATATATTCTCATATTCAACACTTATAATAGTTCTACAAAATATCCAGTAAGGATTGTTATCTGATAAGACTAAATTATATATATAAAAATCACATAAACACTAATATCGTATATTTATATTTTTAGAATATAAATATACTATTATATTTTTCATTTTTTAAAGCGTTGAATCGAGTTATTTCTTCTTGTAATCTGATCAAAAATTTTGTAAGCGTGTATTTCTTATTGGCAGTATCGTATTATTCACTCATAAGTAAATAATTTGTAAAACAAGAATTTTAGGATATTCTAATCAAATATAGATATAAATTCGTTTATTCTATTAAATTGTCTATTAAAGTTTAATCCATTATAAAAAATTCACACGTTCTGAATATGTAAATAGAACTGCATGTAGTACATTGTACATTTATTAATTTTTCCTAATATTATTTAATACATAAATATCGCTGACTTTAGAAAAACAAGAGTAAATTATAAGAATGATGTTTGAAATCCTACAGTGATAAATAACATAATGCATTATCTCCAAAACATGATAAAAATTGTAATAAAAAAGAAAAATAAATGTATATATGTGTATGAGGTAAACAAAATGCTTGAACATCTTTACAACTGATATGATTAAATGAAACTCGCTAGATTCCATTATGATATAATAAATATAAAAGATGCGCCAATATATATATATATATATATAAAGACAAATTTAAACATCGAATTGTGTAAGGAACAAATCACATATTTTTTATAAAAAATATGAATTGACTGTTAATAATGCTTTCATAAAACAATACATAGTACTTTGCGCAGAGATTGTATTAAAAAAATACTACAAATATTTCTGCATAATATAATAATGTTTGATATTTATTTTTAGTACAACTTTATATAACTTATCGAATCACCAAACAAACATTTCATGTTCTAAAAATAATTTAACCTGTCAAAAACATACAATTCAAAGAAAATTTTGAATAAGATCCTATTCATTTGCCACGATGTCTTTTTTTATATTATTCAATTATTTATAATTTATTCGTGGACAAATATTATTGCGTTACACAATGATACAATAATTATAGTTATCTCGACAGAGTGATCTCGTGCGGAAAATGCATTCTTGAAAAAATCAGAAATATATAATCCGTTTTCAGTTCGAGTAACACTGCTGTTATATAAATAAAATGTGGCGCGCGCACATGTATATGTTTGTGTATATTTTGACAATATATTGTATTTTCGTGTACCGTATATATATTACAGAAAAAAAGAAATTTATTATACGTAGAATATCGTTCAAGCATACGAGAACAGGACTTTGCACAAGGGTGTATAAAATGCGTATTGCATGGCGCATGCCACAGTCCCATTGAATTGGCTATCACTGTGCAGTTACCAGTAAATTGCTATTACATTATTCGGATAACAATACGAGAGCGTGTAATTGTGTCTATGGAAAATGGAGTACAAGAACTTGTATATATAAAATCTGTATCTTAATAGTATCCTACGTATTACGTGTCGGACAGTTCTTGGTATCGCGCGTACATCATCTTTTTCACGCAGTCCTTGTAGGTATCGCCTGGTAACGCACTGTACGACGAAGTCTTCGCTCCTAAACCGGCGGTAGGGACGCGCCTCTCGGCTTCGATAATACTCGTTCTACCTTGATTAGATTTTCCTAAACCCATTCCCTCGCTCCAGCCCATCTTTTGCAGTAATTTATTGCCGACGTTATCCGATCCGATACCGGCACGTGTAGGTTCCTCGTAAGATACCGACATCTCCTCCACTCTAGTCTTCAAGTATTTCTCTTTTAGTTTATTGGGCTGCGGTGGTTCGGGTTCGCCGTACTTGGCTCTCCTTTCCTTGGCGCGGTCTCTGTACTTATTGTTCCTTTGCTGTGGATCGTTAGGATCTAGACCGCGTACTTGATACCAGTTCTCCAGGTTTTGTTTGTGGAGGTCGGACAACTGTTGATGGCGAAGCAATCCCTCCTTGCTTGGGAACTGCCGTTTGCAGAGCAAACACGCGAGTTTACTCCAATCCGTGTGTTGTTTCTCTTCCTGTTGCACGTCTTCTATCTCCTCTTCCGTGTCGCTACCGCCTCCGTAAGCAGCCACTAATCCGTTACCACTTTGATCCTCGTCCTCGTGATAAGGATTCGCGATAGTTTTCTTTTCTAGAATGGCATATCCTGCGTCTGCCGCGCCACTTCCGACACCCTGATTGCCATCCATACCGGCAAACTCAGAGTTCCAATTACTCTTGGCGTTTTCCTTCTTCTGATTCAAAGTCTTTGCCCAACGTTCCATGTCTTTCGCTATTTTCTTCGCTACTTTCACCTTGTCCTGTTTGCTGTCCTTTTTCTTATTTTCGTCCTCTTTTGCTGCCTCCTGAGCTGCATTAGCGGCTGACAAAGTCGTAGCTTGACTGCTGATATTCGCGGAATCTGTACTGCTTGCCGTTGCTGTTATCGTACTCGTAGCTCCCTGCGTCGTACTCGCAGTAGTCTGTAAACAATGCAAAAATGTTTTTCTTAATAAGATCTTTTAAACAGATTTATACACCGTCCTTTTTATAAGATTCACTTTTAATTACCTTAGCTGGTTGATAAGAGAATGATTCGGCGTCCCAATAAAGAAACTGTTGCGTGTGGCTATTATAATAATATTGCGAGTTTGGGTCGTAATATAATCCCGTGCTGGGATCATAATAGTAGCCAGATGATTCGTCGTAATGATAAGTGCTGACATCCGGTACAGCTGCAAAAACAGATATAGGATAACAGATATAGGATAATTTTCAAGATTTAAATTATTTAAAATAGATTTAAAAAAGCTATTCTATGAACTCACAATATACTTTTCCATCGCTGGAGTGTGCAGGAACCCTTCCGCTGGCTAAAGTTGTACTAGAGGGTGCTGTAGGAGTTGGTCGTCCTTTCACATCGTCAGTTTCGCCTCCTAGCTTCCTGGACGCCTGTAACTGCTGTATAGCGGATTGCGCTACCGCCGCAGCCGCGTTTACTCGATCAGTCTGATTCAGGGATGGCAATGTGATCGCCGAGCCCTGCATTATCTGGTTCTGATAGTACTGCGTATAATACTGAAGGTAATGGGCCTTCTGTGCAGGCGTTTTGGCATACAAGTTGGCACTATACTCAGCCAATTGAGCGACGTCGTCCAGGGTGTACCTCTGTGGCTGAGTGTCATTCGACTTCCACGTGTTCGCGTTATTAATTTGATGAAGCTTACAATATGTTATCTCCACCTTCCTGCCGTCGACCACCAGTCCTTGTTTCGTGAGTGCGGTGTGCAAGTACATGGCGTCTACCACATTGCCCATCTCCAGGTAGCACACTCCCCTGGACGTATTCGTGAGGGAATCGCGACCGATGCGAATACTGCGTATCGGCATCGACGACAGATTCTTCATCGCTTGCAGAACCGAATCCTCGGTCGTTAAAACGTCCAATCCCCGCAAAAGCACGGTGTTCGTGGGATGCGGGCTAATTTCGTCGCTACCTTCCCCACCCTCCTCGCTTTCCGCTCGCGAGGCGGAACACTTGAAGCAAGTTTCACGCCGTTTGAAATTGTGTGCTCCACACTGTATGAAAGAAATGTATAATATAGTGATGAAATTATTCGTGACCATGATATTCTATAAAAGAGCGAACTCGATACGAACCTTAACACAGTGCCAATCCTGCGTATTCTTCGCCGGCGGTTTATCCACATGGCACTCTTTCGGTATACTGTATTGCATCAGTGCGCGATATTGATCCTGCAGCATCAGCACTCCCTGAAACAGAGAATTTCAGTGTTATCCCGTCCAATGTCTTCCTAAGGCCTCTTGTTTTTCCCGTAAACTTTCTTCTTGGTTGACGAAATTATAGTTTTCTACTTCATAGCTTTCTGTCTCAAACAGCGAACAAAGCCTCATGGGCTTATTAAACATTTGGGCCATTCCACACCGACTTGCAGACCGACTTTGTTCATGCGCGACTCTATGTGAATAATGGTAATTTAAATTTCCGTAAGGAAATGCAAGCAACACGAGAATTGCTTGCGCATAATAAATTTTGAAATTTGAATTGTGAATAAAAGATTCTGTCGCGCATAATCTCCATAGAGACTTTGAACGTCGCAAGTAATTGCATCAAGAATTAAGCGAAATGCAAGAAGCAGATAATAAAAAAAGCGGATTACGAGGGTGACAAAAATCGCAACTCGCGGAATAATGTGCCGAATAGAAAATACGTAAATCAAAATGATATATAAGACGACTGGAATGACCCTCCTCCGGTCTCTTCATAGTTAATCCACGAATTTTTATGATAGACAGATAAAAGCACGCGGCGAAATCACAGGGAAAACGCAAACTTAATAAACCGATATTGCGCGAGTATTGCGAGCGAGTTTATAAGAAAAGTCTGCAAAATACGTGGGGAATTCCTAGGTAAAATAATTAGATACGGTAGATTGAAATAGTTTTTTTATAGGTGCACAGCCGTGGCCACGGGGAGGGCCAGAGGGCTGCGTTACCGTGCCTTGCCGCCACGGGGCAGTCGGTGGCACGCGTGCAACAACGCATCGGTTGGGTATCTGGACCGAACTTCTTTCTACCTGTTTCATCTCCATCCATCGTGCGGCCTCCTGAGTCGCGTTAAACTCGACGAATGCGAAACCTCGCGAAGCACCTATACAGAGCAAATACACACATATCCAGAGTTAATCCACGTTTTTGCCTGAGTTTCTCTACTCTGAGAGGGCAGGCAATCACAGCACCGACCATTGACAGACTGAGTTTCAAACGAAGTGTCTCTTCGCTTCGTCGCTTGCTTTTCATTTTCCATTTACCTAAATTTCAGTAGAACGAATTCCGTGCGAGAGAGACCGTAGTTCACTGATATACGTGAACAAGATAAGCATATAATTTAAAGTTACGGATTTTTTTTCTTTTTTTTTCTCTCTCTCTTAAACGCCGAGCCAAAAATGGCAAAAATTTCTTCTTTTATCATTCTAACGCAAACGAACAAGAACGATGTAGACTTTTGCGAATAAAAAAAAATGCCAACAACAAAAACCGTTCCCGGACGTATATATTAATCGTATACCATTTATATAATCTGTAGTAGTAGTTTAACTTATAAATCAATAAGAAAGGCATTGTTTTAATAATATACAATATTTTATTTTAATTTGAAATATAAAGTTTTAAAAGGAAAATTTAAGAGAATTTAAGAAAATTCAAGCCTATATTTTAAACAATTAATTGATAAAGATTAATATATATATATATATAAATATATATATTTTTGAAAATATACATGTAAAATATTTTTAGTCTTCAAACTTTCTTTGAAACTTTATATTACAAAAGAAATATAAGAATAGCTGTATTATTATTAAAATAATGCTTTCACATATAACAAGAGTATTCTAACTGAAGAATTGTTATATGTTCCTATAATTTTATATATATATATATATATATATATATATATATATTATACATATATATATATGTAAATTATATTAGCCTAAATTATATTGAACAGAGAATTTTCCATTAAAATGTATAAAAACGTGATATTTTTTTGTAAGTAATTGTATTTTAAAGAAAATTTAAGCTATTTCATTTAGCTGTTTCATGTCTTAACAAGTAGCTTGTCCTCTTTTCAAAATCCCTCTCCCACATTTTTCTATACTTACCTTGTACGAAGAATATGATAAATTTTGTTTACAATCAATAGCCAAATTAACAATATTTTGGGAAGATTGATCAAGAAATATGATGACAATTCTTAAAACTCTAAACTAGCAATTTGTAAGAAATTCTTGTAAATCTCCTATACGACATGTTTGTCCGGTTTATGCAATTTTGTAAACGCTAATGGTTGTACAAGCCTAACGATACGCAACAATATTACAAGTAATAATTCAGTTGGTATGCTTAATTACATCACAAGGATGTTAAAGCTTTTAACATAAATGTAATAGTTACCTGTATCTTTTTTTCGTATCAGCCTGATGTCCTTGGGCATGAGACCACAGTTGAGGATGTCTTGCCGCACCTGTGATACACACATCATGATAATAATAGTGATGCCATGCCCGATAACGCTGGCTCACGAGTAGCCACTATGTCAGGCCACTAAGTTGACAACGTACGTCATTTTCAGTAATATGCTGAGCGAGCCCACGTATCATTATGGTGTTGTTGGGCGATTGCGATTTGTAGTGGATCCCCTCCATGGATGAGCCATAAGCGCGACCATGGTCGTGCTCAAAGTCCAAACTCTCCCGACTGTGATCGTCGTCGCGATCGCGATCCCGATCCTCCCGTTTACCCCTACGGTCCCTATCTCTATCCCGATCCCTGTCGCGCCTGGAACGATCTCTATCTCTGTCCCGGTCTCTATCCCTATCCCTGTCTCTCTCTACAGAGTCTCTATCCCTCTGCCTTCCATAACGATCCTCGCGGTCCCTATAGCTGCGATCACGATCGTCTCTGCTACGGTCCCTCCTATCCCTCGAACGATCTCTTTCGCGGTCTCTGTCTCTTCCACGGTGATTTCTGTAATCTGGGCTACGATGGTCCCTATCACGATGATCGACATCACGATGCTCCGAATACTCTGGTGATCTGTTGTTTCCATAATCACTGCGATAGTCATAGTCGGAATTGTGACTTCTTCTTTCCGGCCCATAGCCAGGCTCCCAAGGGTCGATGTTATTGCTGTACATGTTGTTTGAACATTTATTCGATTTCTGCAAAAAAAAAAAAAAACGTCTTCATATCTAAAAATTAAGAAAATTCGTTTTATGTAGAATAAATTCCAAACATAATGTCATTAACTTCATAATATATCAGTACACAAGTTAAAATAATAATTTTATATCTCTTTAACAAAGGATATAAAAAAATAATGTTATGTATATATCTATAGTATATATCTATTGTTTAATTTTTCTGATGTTTTCAAGTTGTATTGTTAACATTAAGTATTATATTCAAAATATCCTGACTCTTTCATATAAAATTAAAATTTTAATCTTAAGTTTTTTGATCAATTTAGAGAAGATAAAAATGCACTTTAGTTTTCAAAGCAATATTTTAAGATGCATACAATAACAATAGAAACACTATATTATATATTATACATTTTCAAATAATAAAGTGTTCCAATAATCATTACTTTAATACATTATCAAAACACAAATATTTACACAAACATTATAAATTGAAGGGCATCCTGGAAAAACATTGCAATCATCATTTTTAAAAAGTTTTAATTGAAAGACCTTATTTGTATATTGGCTAAACATGTGGTGAAATTTAAAAATTAGATGCAACCTTCTTTTAAAAAACTCTACAATTTTTTAAAAGCTTTAAAGCAAATTCAGATTTTTCGTCTTAAAATCTCAACTTATAGCGTATTCAATTTGTTGATTCAACCCGACTGAATCAATGGTCTCAGGTCTGTCCTGTTTAGCTATTTCTTACTTCTTAATTCTTCTTAGTTTAATTCTTTTACAGCTAAAAAGGACAGACCATCGACTCGGAATCGGGTCGAATCAACAAATCGAATATGCTATTAAACACAATTAAAAAAAAAAGTAGAAATCAATTTAATGCAATAGCTCTTTGTACGCATTATGACAGCGACGCGTTTTACACCCGATGCGATATTAGAGCAGCAACGGCCAGACGAAGCGCGGATTATCGAGCGTCCTAAATACGACGCATTCGTCGCGCTTCGAACAAAAGCACGTCTTGGCCCGGGTGTCTCGGCGAAGTCACGACGCAGACTTTGTCGTGTGAAGATATGTCTCAACGCATACCGTTGAATAAACCTCACCTGCTGCAACGATTCCTCGTCCGTACGTATTAAGCGCTCAGAATCGACGGTGACGAGTAATACCGCGATGCTCGTTTTTCGCTATTTCACGGCGAATGCACGACGAATGTATGACAAACAGAAAATTAATGTAATGCGCACATAATGGCGTTGCCAAGCTCCCAAGCTCCTCGTTCGATCTGCAAAATATGGCGGCTTCGCGAAGCGAAGACGAGCCGAAACCATAAATTTAGTATAGATAGGTCCAGTATGTCGTATGATTTCTGTTGTTCTGCATTAGGCCCGTTCTACAATACGTCGTATGTCGGGTCGTAAACCGTAAGTCGTAAGAACTGACCAATCACAATTGAATGTAAGAAGAATATTCGATTGTAATTGGTCAATTCTTGCGACTTACGGCTTATGATCCGACATACAACGTATTGTAAAAGGGGGCCCTCATGCTTTATTTTCGTGCCAGCCAAAGGGCCCGGAGATAATTGCAGAGCGTCGATGTTATCGACTTTTGACATAAATTTGCGATTTATTTAAATAATACATTATTAAAATTATTATTTTTATTATATAAATACTTTATAAATAAGTATGAATAATTATAATGCTACATCATATATGCTGCCGCAAAATTACATTTTTTTCCAACTGTTTTACTATCTCTTTGGATAATCAAACACTACAAATTTTGAAGTGATCACTTTTCTACATTAATGCTTATAGTTTATGCATGATATTTCGTTTCGTTAATTGTGCATGGACTATAAGCATTAATATACAAAAGTGATCACTTCAGAATTTTTAAAAATTTTCGAGGAACAGAATCAATTACCGTGGGTGTACACTGTACATGTCTAAAAAATATTGATCTATTAATAAATCATAAAATTAATAATATATTATTGACTAATTACTTAAATTTTAGCAATTACTAAACAGCCACGATAACTCCCGTAAGACTATTGGTCTTTAAGTCCCGAAACACAATAGATATAGTAAGCCTTAAAGGTGCCATTTCATGCGCAGTGTGAAATCGCAGCAATTCGTTACTATTGGTTAAAAATTTTAGTTAGATGACGCACATTCGGCGCAAAATATTTTGCAGCATCTTTTTGAAGTTCAACCAAACGAACAGCAAAAGCGAACGAGTAGCAAAACCAGTGAGATATACACATACTAAAGTTAGAGTCCTAGATTATCAGAGAAGCGCGACCGGTGTTACGAGTCCTGATTGGACACGCAAATGGCCAATCATAAGATTGATTTATTCGACAGCCATTTATAATACCGATAAATCAATCTTATGATTGACCATTTACAAGTCCAATCAGGACTCGTAACACCGGTCGGGCTTCTCTGATAACCTAGGACTCTAACGTCCCCAAGCTGCAATGGCTGTCATTCTCGCACTACTGTTGCACAGTTCGGCCATCCCCACCACCTCAAGGCTCTCTCCAGTATGTTATATATCTCACTGGGTGCGGTCCACTTGACGCTACAAATGCTTCGAAGCATTTAATTGACCAATCAAAAGAAAGAATTTTTACTAATTAACCAATCGAAAAATGCTCCGAAGCATTTGCAGCATCAAGCGGACTGCAGCCACTGGTTAATAATTTTTGCTTTCTAGTTTCTGCTTTTCTTGCTACCAGTGCGAGTTCTGATTGGCTTCTGCTTTTCTGTTTTCTGGTTTTCTGTCAAAGTATGAATTCGCCCTAAGACTCTAGCTATACTGTGCTCTATGACTCAACATAACGACATCTCATGGCATTCCGTGGCACATCAATCTTTTGTCATCAGATTCTCTCTGCTTTGCTGCGTTCTCGGTTCTCTATCGTGTGTTATCGTGCTTTAATCGTTCCCTCAGATAAATCGGGAAAATGGCCACTCGTCTGCTAAAAATTAGCAGCGCGTTGCGTACATATTCCAATAAAACCAGCCTTGTAAAGGTAAAACAAATTATATTTTACAATGCGATTATCGCATCGTAATAGCAATTTTAGCTTCACAGTCGATCCATTTATGTATTTATTTGCACTCGAATTGGTCTCGAGATTCGTACCTTTCCCTTACGTAATAAGAACAGAAAATAATAATTTTAGCGCATATAATGTACAAAAACAGCGTGATTGTTTAACTTATTTGTTTATGTTATTTTATTATGAAATTCAATAAAGCGGAAAAACTCGAAATGCATTCATATGTAACTAACCTAACTCAGTCAATCTCTCGTGTTAATCGTTTTATTTCTTTTGACAGATGTGATTTAATGCATCTTTTATAAAGAAAAATATTTAATAGTACATGTACCTAGTCATTAATTAAAAACATGCCAGTAATGTAATAAATACTGAATGAATTTATTGAAATTTGAAATTCATATAATATGTTACGAAGTGTTTGGTAAAATGTTAGATGTATTAAAATATTTATTAAAAATGTAGATATATTAATATAAAGATTCATAATCTTGTTTTAGTAAATTGAATGTTGGTAAATTGTTGTATATTTTTTAATGGGAGGTATACATTATTTACATTTTTTTAATGATACTTCCATAGGTATCGAAACAATGGCAGTCAACTGCCACTTCTTTGAAAGAAGCACTCATCAATCAACCAGCTACAAGAGTTACAACTTTGGATAGCGGAATGAGAGTTGCCAGTGAAGATAGTGGAGCTGCCACAGCCACTGTTGGTCTTTGGATAGATTCTGGTAGTCGATATGAGACAGATGACAACAATGGTGTTGCTCATTTCATGGAGCATATGGCTTTTAAGGTAAATCAAATAGTATCATTAATTAAAAATGATATTTAGTTGCGATAGTAATTTTTGGTAATAGTTTTAGGGTTCTGTGTAATGATTTGCCTGTGATTAAGCTGGAGTAAATTTTGAATAATAAAACTATAATGCATGATTAATGATTTTATATATATATGTTTATTGTGATTTTTATGTTTAGCTTTTTCAATAAGTTTGTTATTATGTCTTCTACTATTATGTTTGATAGAATCTTTTGTTTATAGGGAACTGCTAAACGCTCTCAAACCGATTTGGAATTAGAAATAGAGAATATGGGAGCACATCTGAATGCTTACACGAGTCGAGAACAAACAGTGTTTTATGCAAAATGCTTGTCACAGGATGTACCAAAGGCTATTGAGATTCTCAGTGATATTATACAAAATTCTAAGCTGGGTGAAAACGAGATTGAGAGGGAACGTGGTGTTATTCTACGTGAGATGCAGGAGGTTGAAACAAATTTGCAGGAAGTTGTATTTGATCATTTGCATGCCGCCGCATATCAAGGTACATCCTTGGGACGAACAATACTGGGGCCTACTAAAAACATCAAAAGTATCTCGCGAGACGATCTTGTTACATACGTGAAGACTCATTATGGACCATCTAGGTAAAGCTCTTATCGATTGATTTATATAACTAAAATTGATTAATGATTGCGAAATATTTTAATATCAATTTCTTTAGATTTGTATTAGCTGGTGCTGGCGGTGTAGATCACAACCAATTAATCGAGCTTGCCGATAAGCATTTCGGCAAAATGACAGGACCGAATTATGATAATATACCAGATTACGTTAAATCCTGTCGTTATACTGGCTCTGAAATAAGAGTTCGTGACGATTCGATTCCTCTCGCTCACATTGCGATTGCTGTTGAAGGTATTAGAATTTTAAATTTTAAATTTATAACTTATAGAATTTATAGAATAATCAAATGTGTTGGTCATATTAGGTGCTGGATGGGCTGAGGCAGATAACATTCCTCTTATGGTTGCAAATACTCTTATTGGAGGATGGGATCGTAGTCAAGGAGGTGGCGTAAATAACGCAAGCAGTTTAGCTAAAGCTTGTACAGAACAAGAGTTGTGCCATAGCTATCAGAGTTTTAACACATGTTATAAAGTATGTATTAAATAAATGTCGCTGTGAAACAGTAGTTATAATCATTAATATTTGTCGAATCAATGAATGCATATTTTGTAATTTTGCAGGATACAGGACTTTGGGGTATATATTTCGTTTGTGATCCTATGAAATGTGATGAGATGACATCATATATTCAACATGAATGGATGAAACTGTGCACATCGCTTACTGAGAAAGATGTGGCACGCGCAAAGAATATTCTTAAAACCAATATGTTTTTACAGTTGGATGGAACTACCGCAGTTTGTGAGGATATTGGCCGTCAAATGTTATGCTATAATCGCCGGCTTCCATTACACGAGCTCGAGATGAGGATAGATGTATGTAGTTTCTATTATACGGATTAAAACATTTTCATATAAAAGAATCTAAATTGCAAGAAAATTAATTTCATTAACGTCTATGAACTATATATATATGTATGTAAGATACATCAAGTTATAAATATTCAATATGAAAACACGTGACAGGATTTGTTGTAACAAAATTTTATTCCTTTAAGAAGATACATAGAATATATTTTAATATATGTAGATTGTGTAATTTATTTTTCAGAGCGTAACTGCTGAGACCATTCAAAATGTTGGTATGAAATATATTTACGATCATTGTCCAGTGATTGCAGCAGTTGGTCCTGTCGAAAATTTAGGGGACTATAATAATATTCGTGGAGCTATGTATTGGCTCAGGGTTTAATCATCTTCAAGCATCAGTTATTAATCAATTTTAGCGTATTAATTAGAAATACAATATAAATCGACGATATGCATACGCTGGCTCATGATAAAACATGCAAGTCGATTAATACTAACAAATCAGTTTCTAATAAACATAAAAATTGCATCTTTCCCTATATGAGATTGTAGTTTTATTTTGCCATTTATCAAGCAAATGTTCAAATGTATATTGTTTGGCGAAAATAAACCTCAGTCGAAAATATATATGTTTTAGATAGTTATTTAATATATAATTTAAAAAATAAATATTAATTCAAGTGAGAGAAATCTGTGTAGAAAATTCCTCGGTTTAATCGATATTATGAGAATGTTTTTCTTTATCTCTAATTTCATTTTTTATATATTTAAAATATTAAATCCTAAAATACTAAATGTATGATAATGTAAAATATTTTTAAAAAATTAATATTTTCCAAAAACAATTGCATAAATATAAAAGATGATAAAAGATGAAAAAAGGTAAAAATAATTCTGTCTAAAAGCAATTTTAATTTATGGTATTAAGAAATAAGTAGATAATATATTTTTATTTATACAATACACATACAATTGTCGTGAATTATTTAGCAGAGTAGATACAAAGGAAGCAGAATATTTTAATCGATATTTGTACTTTTCTGGACTGTATTATTCATAGTATATGAAAAATATTATGATAATTTCAAATATGTTTAAAATAAATTTTAAATATAGGCACAAATCTTAAGTAAAAGTATAAATTTCGATAAAATAATTCACTGATTGTGAGTTCTGTAATCTGTTCATTGACAAGTAATTGTTATTTACTTTAATATTAAAAAATATAAGATACAATCAATACTATTAATATTACTACCAATATTATTACCATTAAAACGCAAAAAATATAATCATAAATGAATTTGAAAAATTACAAATCTGTACTTAAGAGTTAATTCAGTTAATTAAGTCGTAAAATTACAATATTTATTTATTAATATGAAAAAAATGATTGATTACAATTTATTATAATAATCTTTGGCATAAATAAGATTAATATAAATCTGAAATTGACGTTTTTCTTAATATCTATATTGATTATAAAGATATAAAATTTTTTATTCTGTTAAATTAGTGATAAGTAAATTTGTTACGTTAAAAAGATTTATAAAATACAATGTTGGAGTTAAAATATATATTTTAATAGAAAGAATATTTCTTATTTATAAAAATTTGTATTAATATTTGTATTTCTTGCACACAAACTATTTGAATAGTTAATAATAGTAGTAGGAAATGAGAGATGATAGTATTTTCTTGATTTTATTATTTTTATTATGCTGCACATATCTAAATAAGCTTTATATTCCAGAATAAATGTTTGCACTATTAATTATGTTAACTGTATTACAAATTCTCTATTATTTTGTAATCATTAAATTTTTCTATTAATTTTCGTTTAATTAATATCTATAGTATCATATTTTAAAAAAGAAGAATGTTTCATTGTCTATCTGATATTCCAAATAAAATATGCAGAGACTCCAAATAAAATCTATAAGTATAAAAAGTAAAGAAAAAGTAAGTAAAATTAATTCTTGGAGAATTGGACAACGTTATATAATTATTTAATATAATGTCTAGTATAAATAAGATACTAAAGAGCTAGAAAAAATACAATGTTTGAAACTCAACATTTTAAATTTAAAAGTTCAATGTAAGTTTAATATATTTTAAATTTAAAAGTTTAATATCTCATAACAAAGAGATTCCATTTGAGATTTTGTATTACAGTGTCTTAAACAATATATATAAATATTGAGTATATATATAAATTGTTAATTTTGGAAATAATATATATAACAGCTTATTAAATATTGCACCTATGATTATGATTTTTAAGCATAATTATAATATAAATATTAAAACAAATGTTTTGTAAAAAGTACATATTATGTTATGACTATTTTCTTTTTTTCAAATTAAATATTAAAAAAACATTGTTTATATTTACAAATATGCTAAAAAACTTTTGCAATAAGAAAATGTACATAAGACATTCTTAAAATGTTATCTAGATGTAACAAATTATCTTAAGAAGTTATGCCACCCTTGAAGCCTTAAAAGATACCTAAGTTTGGGATTTTTTCGTGGGTAAATAGATAACTTTATTAAAAATCTGTTTAGAAGACGTTATTGTATATATATACATATAAATATTTTTTAATTTTTTTTGTCCAAAATGATGGCTCACTAGCCTACTTACGGAATCCCTTTTTTCTATAGCTTCAAATCGGTGTACAAGGTCCCAGGCACATGGTTTTACTTTGAACAAAACATAAAGAATTTTCATTATCTACATATTAAAGAGTAATGAAGTATGTAGGGATTTTTCAAAATATTGATTTTTCTCGAAATGGTAGCTATTTCACGAAAAATGTTTATATTTTTCGCCAGTACACAAGTCTTTCGTAAAATAGCTGCCATTTTGAGAAAAATCAATATTTTGAAAAATCCCTATGTATTTCATTAGTCTTTAGTATGTAGATAATAAAAATTCTTTGTTTTGTTCAAGGTCAAACCGTGTACCTGGAATCCTGTGCACCAATAAAAAAAAAAAAGGGATTTTGCAAGTGTAGACCAGTGCGCCGCCATTTTGGACATAAAAAATTTTTTTAGTACATTATATATAAACAATAATGACCTTTAAGCATATTTAAAATAAAGTTATCCATTTACCCACAAAAAATCCTAAACTTTAGGTATTGTTTTAAAATCTCAAGGGTGGCGTAATTCCTTCAAAAAAAGGCATATACGTGATTAATAATATATCATAAACTGTTTCTATCTTCATATGAAATGAGTGATTTTACTATGGTTTTACCTATGCTTTTCTTTATGTCTCTGGAAGTTCTGTGATTTTACTAATAAATTGTAATTATCAGTTTCGTCAAATGTGACGATGAAATAACTATCTGCTTTGATTGTTTGATGGTGCTGTGCTTTGAGTAGGAGAAACACTATCCTTACAAACTTTGGCAGTCATTTCTGCTAACGGTTCTAATTCCTTAGAATTAACTAAATCAAATTCTGTTACAAAATAGTAGAAATGCTTGTAACATGTGTTTACGTGTGCTTCCTAAAATAATAATATTGATATAATTTACCTAAGGATCTCTGTAATATAGTATAAAATACTAAAAGTACTAAAAATTAATATACTTACTGCTCCTATTGCTACAATGCGATCAAAATGATGGATATACACATGGACAAAAACTCTAAAGAGACGCGTCAAAATTTTTCTACATAGTGGTATAAATGTTTTGGGAAATGGCACATCTGTAATAAAATACCTTATATATCCATGTATAAATCATCAAACAGAGGATTACTTTAGATTACATAGCATTATAAAACAGATGTGAAACCTGTTGACACTGGAAAAACTGCTTCATTATTAATTTGAGCTTCAGTCCAATCCATGAGAAGAGCAACATATTGTGGCGCTGGTAATGCTGTTGGTTTTTTATATTTTTCACCGTCTGCCCACAAATATTCAAAACGTGCCCCACCACTCATCGTCGGACAGGATGCTGAATCGCAGTACTCAGACACAGTACCGTATATAAGATTTATTCTATTAAAAAAGTCTACAACTAAAAATAAAAAAAATATGGTTATATTCTATCTAGTATAGTATAGTATATTCTTTCCATGCAGACAAGAATGGGATTAAAGTTTTCAACTATCAATAATATATTTTTGTATCAAATATAATGTAAAAATAATGATAAAACCTAGAAAATGCATATCAACATATTTTTAACAAAACTTTTGCATAGGTTCATCTTTATATTACTATTAAATATTTAATGTACCATGCACGGCGATCCAATCATTTAAATCTTCTCCAAGAGGCAATTTGACAACAGATCTTAGATTGATTCCGGAATTAAGAGAAGCTTGAGCTTGCTTGTGTAAAGAATAACGCAACGTTCCGTGAGCAAATTTTTTCTTTGGCCTAAATGTCTGTAATTACAATACATCTATGTACTATATATATATGAATACATAACATGTGAGTTTCTATAACAATTGTACGATACAAGATTGTAATAAATATTACGCGATTTTTATATAATATTCCTTGGATATATTATATATGTATCCAAAGAACATTACATACAAATAATTACAGGGAAAATAAATTGTAGCAGGTTAAACGAAAATCAGTTCTAGATTAATCTACCTTAAAATTTAGTCGCCCCAATAAATCTTTACCTTGCCTTTCTGGAAGAATTCTATAAATCCACTTAATGTAGTCATCGTGCCTGCAAGGATTCTGTCACTATTATTCACATATAAGTTATAGTCTCATAAGAAAATTGAGGGAAAATCGGCTGACTGGCCTATACGTAGTTTCGAATTTTCATCTTAAAAATCGCCCGCTACGTATATACACACAATGTTTTACCGGCACCAACAAATTAAAGCGAAATATTTTGTTTGATACAGACACAGTATAGTCAGTATAACCAGTAGGTACACTTCGTGTCGGCACCCTTGATTTCCTTTTCTAGATCACGTGAGCATATAAACTCTTTGGAGCATCTAGAGTCCTAGATTATCAAAGAAGCGCGACCGGCTTATGGCAGTATCGCAAAAGTACTAGAAAATATTAAAAATGGCGTCGAATGGCCAATCATAAGTTTGATTTATTCGGCAGCCATTTATAATAGCGATA
>NW_012028038.1:29555-36459 GCF_000956235.1 Wasmannia auropunctata
CACCTTGACAGAAAAGCGGAAAACAGAAAAGCAGAAGCCAATCAGAACTCGCGTTGGTAGTTAATAGTTTTTGCTTTTGTCACGTCCATATAAAATTCCTCATCGAAAATCACTGCACTGTTTCCCCTAGCTAGAAGAGAGTGTCACTAGAGTCCTAGATTATCAGAGAAGTGCGACCGGTGTTACGAATCCTGATTGGACACGCAAATGGCCAATCATAAGATTGATTTATCGCTATTATAAATGGCTGCCGAATAAATCAAACTTATGATTGGCCATTCGACGCCATTTTTAATATTTTCTAATACTTTTGCGATACTGCCATAAGCCGATCGCGCTTCTCTGATAATCTAGGACTCTAGCGGCCTGCAGAGAACAAAAGCATTCCACCTCCAGTATCTATATACTCAAAGCCTTTATCCAAAGTCCACACGCAGCGACTAGAACGAGTCCCTGAAGGGCGCTGCCGTTCGTTTCCCCGCCGAGGCGTTGCGAACGCGCCTTGCCGGATTTCCGCAGGAGGAGTGGGGAGAAGAGACGCCGGCCCTCGAGCGAACAAGGGCCCCCCAGGCTGTTTTCTTCCAGCGTCCTACCTGTGTGCATCGAATTACGTAAGATATGTGCCACGTGTCTATTCTTCCAACTCCTTCCTACTAATTCTGCTTCTAATATTCTATTTCTAATTCTAAGTTCATTACTAATCATAAATTCAAGTTCCACTTCTAAATCGATCTCTATTATTAATCCAAATTGAGTAGCATTGTTAAATGTAGAAATAATTGTTAACTAAATAATTAAAATATTAATATCTAAGATCAAAATCGAATTTCATATTCTTTACTGTCCTTGCCTTCATTCTCCTTTCCCATGCGTTAAACCCCGCAGTGCGAAGTTCGAAAAGTGAAAACAGGGCGAAGCGAGTGAATTGAGGCCGAGTTCCTGCCGAACCACCGAGACGCCACGTGTAAACTCCATCTTGCCAGCGTGGACAACGGGCAACCCAAGCCACGCCATCTTGCCAAAGCGGAAGTACCGGGACTCCAGTTCCTGCCGAACACCCCGCCACAAGGTAATTATCTTTTTCTTTTACCCGCGATAAGTCACTCCCCTCTCGCGCGGCAATACTCGCGTATTCGTTGCTGACAATTTCGAGCCGCAACTATTTCAATGCATGCCGAATTCCGGTATGTGCCCGCCTTTCAATACCGAGTCGACACGAGATCTTTCGACGCCGAGCGCAGTGTTTGCCACGTGGATTGCCAGCGCGGTGTGCGTTAACCCCACGCTCTACCTACATCGCGTACACCAGATAGGCCAGTGCGACGCGTGTTACCGGGGACTCCCGTCAACTGAGAAGTCCTCATACTACCGCGCGGTTCGCCACTACGTACACTTCGGTTTCCCCCGTAACCTCGAGGAGTGCCACTCGTGCAGCACGCCGCTCGTGACCCCTCGCGCAATAAGCGTATGCGACGCGTGTCCAGGAATCCTGTCGGGTTTCCTGGCGTTTTTAGCATGAGTTAAGGAACGCCCGTGGGAGGATCAAGGGGGCACTGTAGTAGCCTTCTCGCAGACGCGAGCGGAACTCGCGACGCCGCAATAGAAGCACGCGCCGCTACCTCCGACACGCGCACATAGAATATTTTCGTAAAAATTTTCGCGACCGCCCCTCCGCGTGCGACACCATTCAAATTCTCTCTGATTCTTTAATATCTAATTCTAATTAAAGATAAGTTAGTCGTAACATTAGTGGTAGTTTAATACCAATAGAGTTTTGCGGACGATTGTAATTCAACTCCATATAATAAACTGTATTTTTGAGTGATTCAATAGTGTGAATATTTCTTCGCCTTCTTATCTTGACTCCGATTATAACGCTACCCTGCTTAAATCGCTAAGTGATAGTTGTCGGTACACCTCTACGGACGCGTCCAGAATCAGGAATCCACAACAAGAACATCGAAGCTTTCCAACGGAGATTCTTCGCCAGGGGCGATTACCGAAACCTTTTGTCTAAGGTAAAAGATAGAACCACCAGCTGACGGTAAGTCACTTCTCGATGTGCCCTAATTTCCGACGGTATCGTTTACCTCGCGCAGGAACTTCCCCGGAACAACAATCATCGCTATCTCATAAACGCGAGAACTTTAATTTGATTAGCGCCTTTTCCATTTTATACTTACAATAATTTAATGTGCGCACGGCCTTCTAAAGAACCACACACTCATAGACCACGGGTAGTCTCGGGTTAGAGTCGCGACTAGTAAATTTAGCGCGAACCGACCTCGGCCGACGTAACATTTTTGGTGACAGCGATGGGATAGATTTGATCCGATAATGGATACACGCCGGGGTGGAAAGAAATCGCGTCTTACCGATGAGGAAGCGGAAGTTTGTCGGCAATCGCCAATCGCCGAGAAAGAACAAATGCGAAATGAAGTCGCGGTCTTTTTAAAAGAAGTGAAGATTTTCAGCGAGAAAAGGCAAATTTTATTTGCGAGCGTGCGGACACTTTTCTCCTTCAAAGACGAAATAATTCGCGAACTCAGTAATCTACGGCGCGATATGGAAAAAACTATGGACGCTCCTATATCTCTCTCCGAAGGTCAGCGGCCCTTCGATCCACATTTGCAAATCTTCGGGGAAAGTCTCCTCGAACCATCGCTAACGCCTAAAGTATCCTTCCGAGAAGTCACGGATTTCATTCCGTATTTTGATGGGTATAATATTCCTCTTTCACAATTTATTTGAGCTTGCCGTCGCGCTAAAGAAATCGTACCTCCCTCGTCCGAGAGAAATCTTACTAAAATACTAATAAATAAGTTACGCGGCCGAGCATATTACGCCGTGGAGGACGAACCATGCGAAACTATAACTCAGCCAATTGATTTATTAAACGGAGCTTTCGGATCGCCGAAAACCATCGATCAGTATCGCGGAGAATTAAGTACGGTCTATATAAAACGGGAGGAACATATGCTTGATTATATTAGCCGTGTGAAAGATCTTCGCTCTGCCATTCTCGATGCAGAGCGTTGCGCGAAAGGGACATTAGATAGTCAGCCATCGCGGATATAGAAATCCTGACCGCAAGATCGTTTTGCGACGGACTCCCGTTCCAGTACAGGCTACAGATGAGACCAGAACATCACGTGCAACCTTTCGAAGCGTTCGCGGCGGCCAAGGCCCTAGCAAAAAGGGAAGAACTCGATAAACAAAGATATGGCTCACGATCCCGACGCGAAGACTCTCTACCTAGACAAACGGTCGTAAATCCGACCCGCCGACCCTTAGTTTACTCCGGGCCACAACGTAGCCTAACACCTCCCAAATATCGACCATTGCAAAGAGATCCCGGGTCTCATCCTGGAAATTCCGACGATACGCGGTATCGCGATAATCCGCGAGATATTGACGTGCGACCCTCTAGGCCCTATCATAATCGCGAGGATCTAACATCGACCACAAATAATCCCGTGAATCGCTATTTTAATGATCGATCCACTAAGTGATGTCGTTATTGTAAAAATGCCGGTCACGAGATCGAAGAATGTCGTAAATGCGAATACAATAATTCTCGCGCCCAACAGGGAAACGCCAACAACCCTTCGAGAGCGACGGACGAACCTCGAGTGGGAAGATCACAGGAAGGCCGTCTGATAAAAGCGATCGAAATACAATCGACCAACGAAGTAGACGTGAGACGACGAGTCACAGTCTTAAACCCTAACGATTTTTCCCATGCGCCTACTATTACTATTCCCGCCGACGGACTTCTATGCGATACCGAATTTATGATCGACACAAGCGCCGCGCCTAATTTAATAAAAGCGCGCAGTTTGCATCCAGAGGTACGAGTTTTCACAAACCGTTCGATTCTCCTTAGCGGAATAACCGACGGTAACATAGCAACGCTTGGGTCAGTTGACATAAAATTCATGGATCACAGCATAACCACAGTATGACCAGTAGGTCAACTCAGCGAAAACCTGAGTCTTCGCGCAGGTATCGCCGCGCAATTTTTGTTTTGGGTTGGATCCAATGAAAGTAAGACGATAGGAACGTACATACATATGTGCAGACAATTTATAAGCAAATACAAATCAGAAATTTTCTTTAGTGATCACTCCTACAAATAATTGTTACTAATGAAACGTTTTATTTAATTCACACATTGAATTTATTGATTTACTGTATCGAATCCATATGATTACTTATCTGTTTTATTACTTGTGAGGCACTTTTCTCAATTCGATCCTGGATTTAATATGATAGATGCTCACGTGATCTGGAAAAGGAGATCAAAGGCGCCGACATGAAGTGGACCTACTAATTATACTGTGGCATAACATTGCAGGTCGTAAAAGACGACTTCCCAATATCTCAAGAGATCTTAGGGTCAGACTTCTTGTGCGATGCTACAAAAATTGATTTCGTTAAAAAAACAATCGTCTGGCGAGGAACTACGATTCCCTTTTTACAGCGTAATACCGTAGTAATCCCGCCTCGGTCTTGCGTCACAATACCCATACGCATTAGCAATGCAAACATCCCGGAAGGATATGTCCCGCAAATTCGCATTTCCGACGATTTGTACTTAGGTAACGCGTTGGTCACGAATCACGGCGGAAGGGGTTTCATTGGCATTATTAACGCGAGCGAAAACGAACGGGAAATAGAGATCTCAATAGTTTAACTCGAAAAAATCGAGGCCATCTCGGCCCGGTGCCCGAGTGTCGCTTCGCCTGCAGAAAGCTACGGTTCGACCTTAGGATACAAAAACACCGTCAGTAAAATTCACGACCGCGCATGCCGAATAGCCCCCATCATAAAAAGGGATGTTCCGGAGCTCAATAGAGCGAGCCGAGAAATCGCTCTTACGGCTCGATCACCTAAACAAGGAGGAAAAAACGTACATAAACAGACTAGTAGATAAGCATAACGATTTGTTTCAGCTGCCCGACGACGCTCTTGGCCATACCACTTCTATCCATCACAAAATAAACGTCACCGATCCCCGTCCTATACATACTAAGCAGTATCGATATCCTCCTATCCATAAGGACGAAACAGACAAACAAATAAAAGTTCTCCTGAACAACGACATCATCTACCCCTCCGACTCCCCCTATAACTCCCCCCTCTGGATCGTGCCTAAAAAGCCCGATTCTATGGGGAACAAGAGATGGCGAATGGTAATCGATTATCGCGCGTTAAATGAGGAAACGGCCGGAGATGCCTACCCTCTCTCAAATATCACTGAAATCTTAGATCAACTCGGGAGCGCTAAGTATTTCAGCGTGTTTGACCTAGCCTCCGGCTTCCATCAGATACCAATGCATGAGTCGGACGCGCCGAAGACGGCTTTCTCTACGCCTTAGGGGCACTATCAATTCAAACGTTCGGGCTGAAAAACGTCCCGGCGATTTTTCAGCGACTCATGGATCAGGTTCTGTCCGGTCTACAGAGAAACGAGGTATTCGTATACCTCGACGATATAGTGCTATACGCGAGTTCACTGCGAGAACATGAAGATAAATTTAATAAATTAGCCGAAAAACTGCAAAAAGCGAACTTGAGACTTCAACCCAACAAATGTGAATTCCTGCGCAAAGAAGTGACATATTTAGGCCATATAATCGGCAGGGACGACGTCGACAATCTCGTAATTTTTATCACACAGCGGGGCGAGCCTTGCGATCAAGGAGCACACATACTGGCAGAAGAGAACTGGCTTCCGCGAATCGAAAACGCCACCCTCGGACGCGCGAAATTAATTAGCGATAAAAACCGATATATAATCGCACTGGTAATTAAAGAACGAGTGTCGGTAAGTAATAGGAAAACAGAACGTAATCGAAGCTATCTCGTCGCTACTTGACGTAGTTTCTGAACTCAACCCAACTTCGGTATCTATATGTAAAGGCGACATTGATAGAGTACCCTGGTATAAAACCAGAGGTCTTTTAGACGACACGTTCCGAGATCATGATACGAAGGTCATGGTATGCACTAATCAAATCACAATACTGCCGCTCGCAGATCGGTTGCGGATCCTTAAAGAATACCATAATTCGGTGGACATAAAGGCGTAACAAAAACCTATTTTCGTGTTAAATATCGTTACTATTAGTTTAACATAAAGGTGGACATACAGACTTATATACAGAATTGTAGAAATTGCCAACTAAAAAAAACTGGTACGCGTAAAGACCCGTCAGCCGATGGTCTTGATAGATACTCCGAGCACCGCGTTCGACAAAATCTCTATGGATATCATGGGTCCGCTACCTGAAACTCGGGTAGGAAACACGTATATTTTAACCATACTAGGATCTCCTAACTAAATATTGTCTTGCCCTGCCATTAAAACAGGCGACTGCAATTGATATAGCTAATGCATTTGTAAATGAGTTCATCTGTATTTATGGCGCTCCTAAGGCAATTCTTACCGACCAAGGCTCCAACTTTTTAAACGCCCTTATGCGTGTGTTACGTCCAATCCCCGGGAAATGATTTATCTTTGAAGTAGGGAAAAATCAAAGAGATCCCGTTTAGGAACGAGGCTGGATTCGAGGGAAGGAGGGGGGGATATGGAAGGACGTAACCAGATAGCCTGTCTCGCAAATAGGCGCGGTGGCATATGTGCGAGTCGAAGGCGCTTAAACCGGGCTTGACGGGCGAGTCAACGTCCTGAAGGGACGATATTACTCGATCTCAAGCCAGCGCGATCGTTGGTCCTGTTTCGGTCAAGGAACTTAATCCTTTTGACCCAGGATCGGACCAGTGCGATTTTCTGCAAGGAAAGGGAGGGAAGTGAACGAGGGTGAGGTCGTTTAATGAATTATGGAGAGTTTAAAAATTAATTGATTAAATTTATTTTTAACTATGTTTACAATGCTCA
>NW_012028039.1:0-1273 GCF_000956235.1 Wasmannia auropunctata
GAAATTAAAATATCTGAAAGTGGGGTTCTGGTTATTTTTTAACCACTTTGTATTTGTTTACCCTTTGAGGTACAAACGAAATGAAAGGTGGTACAAACGGGTACAAACGAAGTACAAACAAACTATGTTATGATTTTTTAATTTTTGTAAAATCGGGTTCCAGGTTCACATAGGTGCATGAAATGATGAAAAAACGTGCCCTTAACAATTTTTCTGTACTTATTCAAGTGTCGGAAGTTATTCTTGGGATATTTCTGAATAGATTACAACTGGAGCGATATTTTTAGGACCGGCAATACTGTACGCAGGTGGCAAGCAGTGAAAAGGGTCTGAACTCCGAAGCCAGTATGCGGCCGCGGTGTGGCGATATCGGAGCGTCGTGTAAGGCAGTATTGTAAGCAACTGAAAAAATTGCTGTATAAATTCTTGCGGCTCTACGAACTGTGTTTTTCTAATATTTTATATATATTTTTGAACATGTGTGAATTACTGTGTTTTTTGGGATGTACATTCCACATTTACAATAAGTAGAAAACAGTAATTGGATCCTAAAATGTGAGTATTTAATTTATATTATAGTATTCATATAAGTTATGATGTTCTGTACACGTGATGGATTGTTACTTATGAAACAGTACTTATGAATTCATTACTTATGTATTGTTAATAATGTTGTCGATTAACTTGTATGGATAAATTTTGTAATTGAACGTCATTGATTGTTTAATGAAAAGGTCTATAAATTGCGTTAAATCTATTGTATTACATTACAATGTAGATTTAACGCAATATTAAATAAAATAATAATAATAATATTTTAATAATTAAAATAATTTAAATAATATTTAAAAAAATTGTTATTGTATATAAATAATACATTATTACAATGAATATTTCACATTAGATAATGATAATTTTTATGAAATGCTACAGAGTTTGTAACATTAAAATAATCAGTGTGTTAAAATCACCGATAAGAGCAAATAAAAAAAATAAAAAAATTAATTATTGTAGGGTAATCGTAATTTGGTATTTTAAACTTTCGGGTATTTCAAGTATCATACTCTTGAATCGTTCGGATTAACGGAGCAGGAGCAGTCATCAAATCGAAAGAAGAACAGTATTTTGATATTTTTTATATACAGGGTGTCCGGTAATAACCGCCCAAAATTTCTTAGGCTGGTAGAGCAGATTAAATTGAACAGAAAAGTCCTCTACCACTTTGCAAAATTCGCAATCGTTAACGAGATATTAATTTTTGAAGATTGGCGAA
>NW_012028039.1:1839-6096 GCF_000956235.1 Wasmannia auropunctata
CGCGCGCCTGCATTCAGCAGTAGGCGGAAGGATACGCGTTTATTCGCTGATCTTCAAAAATTAATATCTCGTTAACGATTGCGAATTTTGCAAAATGGTAGAGGACTTTTCGATTCAGTTTAATCTGTTCTACCAGCCCACGAGATTTTGGGCGGTTATTACCGGACACCCTGTATATATTTTGATTTTTTTTTTAAGTTTTTGGATATTTTTTATATATATTTTTGTGGCGGTACGCTTACGTTACGGCACGCGCGCCTAGCCCGCGCGCCGGGCCCGCGCGCGCCCGCCACAAGACGAGAGTAGTGCGCGGCGCCACCGCCAGGTGCCACTGTGGCAGTGCCACAGGCGCCACTACAATTCTCGTAATTAAGCTTCACCCACGCCCGCTATATCTAGGGCTCCGTGGGTGGTCTCAACTTGAGACTCTCAAGCACGTTCTTCTGCTCTCAGAGTGGTGTGAGCTTGACCAAGCCATCACTCTGAGAGTATTTTGAGGCAACAGTATCCACCGGACAGAGCGAGCTCAGCTCTTCGCGATCGAAAGGAAGCGGGAGTCCCGGCCTTTCGATCCGAAGCACACGCCAGGGCCTCTGCCTCTTTCTCCACTGCCCACCCGGGCGAAATTCGCGCCGCCGTTGAACGACGACTACCACCATCCCGCGGACAAGGAAACGGGGACCGGACCGTCGCAAGGGCGCCCGTCGCTCTACACAGGAGCCCTCCTCCGTCGGCCCCCGAGATTTCCGAGGGACGACGCTTGGATCCGGGAGTGTCGTATCTGCCGTGGAGGCTGATCCTGGTGGACCTGCCAAACGAGAAGGTGACGAGGTGGAGGTTGGCGGACCCACGACCTCGGCCGGTCACCACCCAGGTCTCGCGCTCCACGCAGACGGGCGTCGCCTGTGCCCGGCCTCGTCCCGTACTGGCGCCTCTGAGCCCGCTGCCGACAACGCCGCAGAAGCCGAGGACGCCAGGGCGACCGCGGAGTCCCTTCCGGAGGCAGCCTCTGAGCCCGCGAACGTCAACGCCGCAGCAGCCGAGGACGCCGGAGCGACCGCCGAGTCCTCTCGGAAATCCGGTGACGCCGGATCGGTCATCCAACCTACCCGCCGAGTCGGCGAGACACGCCAGTCCGCCGGAACGCACGCCGAGCGTGAGCACCAGCCCTCGGCGTTCAGCGGGCCCGTCAAAGCGTTCCAGAACACCGGAACGCTTCCGGGAGCTTCTGGCAAAGCGTGCGCGGACGTCGCAGCGCCCTAAGATCCAGGCCATTACATCGGTGCAGCACGACCCACATCTCCAGGCTTGGCTGAGGAAGCTCTTCGGCGAGGACGAGAAGAACTCCCCCCCAGAAGAGTAGACGACACGACCGGCGCTAATTCCTTCGCACCTTTCGGCGCGGGCACCTTCGGGTGCCACCCGACTTACTTCCTACCTTTCCTGGAAGTCAATCCTTACGAATCTTACACTGACATTCCTATCTTTGTAAATACATCCCGAAAATATATTCCAAGCTGTTATTCGTAACCGGAGTCACTTGTGGATTACCCTTCATTGCGCTCCTTCTCCTGATCTATAATCACCTACTTCCACATTTTAATAAATAATATATTATTACATACATAATAAAACATATTTTAATGAGTAATTTAATGACTATTTTTACAGATCGGTAATGTTGCTCCCTAATACTTCGACCTGCTTATTTTACGTGACAATGGACAACGATAAAAAATGCTTTTTCTGTGAACAAGGAGAAGCTGCAGGAAATGTAATCAATGTTTCTAAGAAAGGATTAAACAGTTTAATCTGTGCGAGTCGATTGTTGAAAGATGGAAACTCAGTATCTTATCTGCATCATCTTCAGTATTTGTTCATGCCAAATGCCGAAAAAATTATACCCGTAAAACCAGCCATAAATTCTTCTTTGAAACGGCAAAGTTCAGGTGAAGCTTCACAATCAGGCACGAAAAAAACGAGATCTTCAGATTCGTTCGACTTTACCAAAAATTGCTTGTTCTGTAATGACATAATCGACGAATCATTTTATGCGAAGCAAAGTACGCTTCGAATTGAATTACGACGAATCGTACGTATGGTACGAAAAGATTCAACTGCTGAAAAAATCAAAACAACAGCTAAGAGGCGTAACGATGAACTAGGCCACCAGGTGCTTGAACGCTTACAATCAACCACAAATATAGTGGAAAGTGATGCGATATACCACCTAGATTGCTACAAGAAGATTGCTCTTTTCACAAGATATCGAAGTCGAAGAAATTGGGAAGACCACCATCAACGGATGTTTCATCAGCATTACAATGTATTTTTAATTACTTGCGTCAATCAGAAGAATGTCAATTTTCCGCGGAAAAATTGTATGAAGTCATAGTGGAGGCAGAACACATCGCACCATCGTGGAAGACCTTAGAGCACGGACTGTTAGAAGAATTTGAGACTCAAATTACTGTAACACATGTTTCGAAGAAAAACCCCACTATCTGTTTCACGAAAGACGCGCATAATATCATTTACTCATCTTGGTACGAAGAAAAGCTGCTAAACGAAAACAGTGAAAAAATTCGAACAGTTAAAAAAGCTGCTGAAATTATTTTAGCTGACATTCGTCGACATTATTACGAAATAAAATCATATCCAGCAAGTATGCACTTTTTGGATGATGTTGACACCTGCATACCAAAATCTTTAAATACCTTACTCCAGGATATTGTAATAAAAGATAAGAAGCATCCAGAACAGTTAAAAAAAATGCACCGCAATTGCGCACTCCATAATATATGTAGTTAGACCTGACAGTTTTATATCAACTATTGGGCATCGCTTCATATCTGTATAAAAAAATTGGTTGCAGAACAATAATCAACATTCTATCTAAACTTGGTTTTTGTGCCTCTTACCATGAAGTAAGAGTTTTGGAATCTTCAATCTTACAGTCAACCAAGTACGAAATCAAACCGCACACACATTGTCAGTTTATTTTTGATAATACAGATTTTAATGTCGGTACTGTCGATGGGCTGCATACGTTTCACAGCATGGGCGGCATACACCCAACCAGCTTCTGAAATTGATTGCATGCAAATGCAAATCGAATTGCACCGGATCATGCGGCTGCAAAAAGGCAGGACTTAGATGTTCTGACCTCTGCGCCAATTGCTTCGAGAACGGCTGCCTTAATATGTTTACTGCTGAAGAAATTAATGATTCCGAAACAGACAAAGACGAAGGTCAATATGATGACAATGAAGAAGACGAAGAAGAAGAAGACTAACTATTTTCCATCGTATGTCTCTTTATATAAAGTTATAAATTATTTCAAAATTCATATTTCTTTGATTTTTCAATGTATATTAATAAATAAAAAAATTTTTATTGCGGTCATTTTTTAATTCGAGAGTCAATTTTAGACTATATATGTATGACCTATACTTTAAAAATTAATACTGATTTTAATATGCAGAATATCCACTGTCAAGTTAAAAATGACATGTTTCTTGATTCATATCTCGGTGAATTTTGGCCGCAGAGAAATAAAAAAAAAACGAAATTGTTCGTAATTAGATTATCTACAACTTTTATTTACAACATTTTTCGATTAGACTGTCCATTTTTGATAGATTAGCGAAAAATGCGCGATGCGCGTACGCGTTTTCGTCGCAAAAATAGCGATGTTTAAAAAAATTCTATCTCCGCTCCATTTGGTCGTACAAACTTCATAAGAAAACCAAATTGTGCGGAATTTTATAAGTTACAATTTTCATGTCTACATAAATTTGCGTAAAGTTGATATTTTCCGACTTATATGCGAAAAACCGATTTTCTTAACCTTTCGGACCCCCCCCCCTCCTTTAGGCAACGTAGCGTATACGCATGGGGACTTTTTATATGTTTAAAAGTACCCTAAAATAATCCTCTTTACAAAATTTCAGCCCAGTTACTATTATTTCTTCCAAATGGACAAATTTCGGCTCATTTGCCTGGGCTATGTATCATTTCGGAAATAAGCCGTTTTTTTAAATGAGCTTCTTCATCCAAGATAACGATATTGTCCTAATCAAAATCTTGTGAACAATTTAGTCAATGGTCTGTTATAACGGAAGATTGTATAGTGTTTCTATTAATGTCATTTTTATGTTCTGAAAATATATTTTTTATACTTTAAATGTTTTCCGTATTTTATATTAAATCTATTACGATTGTGAGAGATAGCTTCCCAGAATACTGTACCATTAT
>NW_012028039.1:6748-9077 GCF_000956235.1 Wasmannia auropunctata
TTCGTTAATAACTCTGTAAATAATGGTCTGAGCCAAAATTGAAAAAGGAACTTTTAGTTCAAAATTTCATTCTCTTTCACGCCTTGAAATATTAATTAAGCGTTACGGGACACCCTGTATACAATACTATTACCACTTATGTTTTAATGCATAAGAATGAAAAATAGCATCACTTGGGTTTTATTTGGTAATTTGGTATTTTTTTCGAGATATACCTTACGATATTGATTATTCTAATCAATATACTTGGAATAACATTTTGATTTTACTTCTTCTTCATGTTATTATTGTGGCTTTTTTTGTTTTCAATATTATATTTTTTTAGTTATGGCTTTTTTTGTTTCCATCATTGTATTCTTTTAATATAACTAGAACAAAACAGTGTGCGCTCCGCGCGCGCCATTTATTCACTATCGTTGAAATATGACACACACCCACACCCACGCCCACGCTCACGCACGCACCCACGCACCCACGCACGCACGCACGCACGCACGCACGCACGCACGCACGCACGCACGCTACGCACGCACGCACGCACGCACGCACGCACGCACGCACACACACACACGCACACACACACACACACACACAAAAGCACAAATATATCTTTACATCTTTTTTTTTTAAAGAGATCTGATATATCGTATACATCGGATATTTCGGAGATATACATATTGGATACATTGGGTACATCTCACAATCAGTCAGTAATACATGGATTAAAAGCCAACTTTATCAAATCTTCGCGATCATTGAATTCAGTAGAAAATACTGAAACATCTTCAAATTCATCTCTTCATGATTTTCTATCGATATCTAATCCTGAACAGGACGTTCATAAGCCATTGGTTAATAAATTTAACATAGGAAGTAAACAGCGATATGACACAAAGGCTTCAACTGAAGTAGAAAATATTGTAAGTAATATTAATAAATAAAAATTTACTGTTGTATGTATATACATTTATAAATAATAAATATTTTATAGTGAAAGAGGTATATATAAAGTAAACGTTCGTTTCCAATTAAGAATTTTAGTTATAATATCATATTTGATATGTATTGATTAGTAAATCGAATAATTTTGTAGCCTTAAGTACTTTTGATTCTTTAAGCAGTTGTGGTATAATAAATTTTAAATATCGTTTTTTAAATGTAGGATCTGCATGAGTTGTTAAAATCAGATACTAAGGCTAATGGTGTGCTTGCTGGATACTCAAAATCAAGTACATTGACTGAAAATGATCGAAAAATTACAGTTGAGACAATTATCAAATGGCTGCTCCAAATAACTGATTTGTATGTTTAATAATTAATGTTATTTTGTTTAATTTCATATATTGTATTTCATTATTTATAAATTTTATATTTATTTCAGTCCACATCATCGGCATTATGAGATACTTGCTGATAAAATATGTAATCAATTTCCCACAGAAGAGGTAATATTTTAAAATTCCATGATGTGGTTGTTTCTCTGAAAATTAGCTCTGTCTAAAGTTAATTTCTTACATTTTTGTTGTTAACTACATTATACACATTTTTATTATTTTCTAGAAATCAGTTTATTATATATCTCATATATATATATATATATATATATATATATATATATATATAAACAGAAGGAGAAAAGCAGCAATTAGCTAAAGGCAAATTGCCTATGAAAGTAAAAAACGCTAAAGCCTGGCTGCGCAAGAAAGGAGCAATTTCACCTTCTAAAACAAAGAAAAAAAAACTAAATAAAGACGATTCGGCTCTTTCTCTGGATGGTAAATAATATTTCATAATTTAATATTTGACCGAACTTTTATTAAATTGTATTTTATGCAAGATTCTTTTTTAGATATTTTATCGGATGAAGTAAAAGCTGCGCAAGAATGGCTAAAAGAAATAGAGAACCATTTGAGGATGTCATTGAAAATTGGAAAATATGTCAAAAAGTTCGTCTTAATAATCTCATAACTAATCAGAAGATTTCTACTCAACAGTATATCGATCAATGGTTAAATATTTTACAACAACCGCAAGCTTACAAGCTAGTACGTTCTTGTTAATCTCTGGTATGACAACTATCTACATTTTGGAGATATATATTAGACTAATGTATTTTTTTCATCATTATCAGATTTTGGATGATTTTAATTCTCTGCACTCCTTCATTCCTAAATATGCTTGTTTAGAAGGCTAACAGAACAATATCTTAGTGAAATGGCCTTCAATTTGTAAGAAATTGGAACAGCTAATTATATCACAAGATGATATTGTGCATTATAATGATGTAAAAGAGTTTGTACCTCATTTACAAAATAAAGACTTATCTGAC
>NW_012028040.1:0-656 GCF_000956235.1 Wasmannia auropunctata
TTTAATTTGGTAGAGAAAAAAATTTTCTTAATTAAAAAGAACTTGGAGTGATAGGAATATTTTGTTAAATAAAAAATTAAAAAATTTCTTTTTCTTTACAACTTGAAAGTACTCTTCAAACCGTACAACTTTTGTTTAAAACATATTTTTCTATCTTTTATATTTTCGACGATATTCGCCACAAAAGAAAAAAACAATTTTTTTTCAAAAGGGTGTTTCACCCCTTAAACCTAAGATTCCGCACATATAAAAAAATACGTGTCTCTTAGATTTTTGTGTTTAAAAACATATTTTAAGGAGAATTAAATCGGTGCCGGACAGTTGTGACATGTCCCTTGTAAGTCTGAAAGGGGTCGCCTTTGAAAAATCGAGCAAAATTGAACTATACCAATCGATAGAGAACGTCGAGAAACGTGTATTGGACCCTACATTTGTGAGTCTTTTTTTTTTTGTAAAAACTCAGATTCTGGTAAAGTTATGTTAGTTTAGGCAGCAAGGCTACGTTAGTAATTCGTTTTTTGTTTCCCAAATACAAAAAATGACGTTTATTAGTGAAAGTAAGACAGATAGAGGCATGGTGAAAAGGACCTTTCTGGTTCCTCTCGTCGAGTACTATAAGAAAGGGTTGGTCCGGGAATTTTAAGAATTTTTTTTTT